>NC_142521.1:12112500-12412500 GCF_964205215.1 Stylophora pistillata | reverse complement strand
AACCTTTCACTTGAACTCTATATATATTTATTGAGTTATCATAAGAAGATAAAACTTCTCAGCATTCCATTCAGCCCAGCAAGTCATGCTATCACATTTTATATCAACACGTTACTCACAAGACGGGCGACGTCCTCGTAAGGGACTGCCACCCGCCTTGTAATGAACTAAGAATCTGGTAACTTGGCTCATCCTCGGTGTAAAAACCTGTGAAGCTCACGAGTGACGTAAAACAAACACAACAAAACATTATAAACAATAGCGTACAGCAAAACATTACCTCATGAAACAAAGAAAACCTCGTCAGGTTTTTACACCGAGGATGACCCGGTAACTTACCTTGATTGCGTGACATGCTATACGTTATAAATTGTTTCCCCGTACATGACATATCTACTGCTTACCTAGGCTTCTTTGAGGAAGTGGCGACCATAATGGCGGAAGAGGCGAAGGACAGAACCGTCGAGAATTTTAAAGATGAGTTGCTTCACAAACTCAATGAGCTCAGAGAAACAAACATTCTCTGTGATGCGATAATACGTGCCCAAGGAGAGGATTTCCCAGCCCACAAGTGTGTTCTATCAGCTGCAAGCCCTTACTTTCGGGCCATGTTTACAAGTGAATTGAAAGAAAAAGAAAGTAACCATGTAGAGTTACAAGAGATCAAATCTGCAACACTTATTGATGTTCTTCGGTATGTTTATACTGGTGGAACAAGAATCGACTCTTCTAACGCAAAAGATTTGGTGATGGCCACAGACTATTTGATCATTCCAAGTTTGAAAGCAAGAGCTACCCTTTTCCTTGAAGGAACATGGAATGGTTCTTGTTGCCTCGCTTTAGAATCGTTTGCATCTCGGTATAACTGTGAAGCGCTGAAAAAAGCTGCGGTTGCCTATAAGATGGAGAATTTTGTAGATGTCACAAGATCCGAAGATTTCAGATTGCTTGATGTAGAGAAAGTAAAAGAACTGATTTGCATGGACGAGATAAACGTGGCAAAGGAAGAGGAAGTATATGAAGCACTGATGTCCTGGGTCAAATATGATCTGCCATCCAGAGAATCTCTACTTCCAGAGCTACTGAAACGTGTAAGACTCTTCTCAATACCAAAGTACGGACTACAAAAAATTTTGGATGACGAATTAATCAGTAAGGACCCGATATGCATGAAAGAAGTAATAACTGCTTTAGATTTGTCTCTGTTCCCAGGACATTTCCAAGAGGCATTTAAAAAACCCCGCCTCCCGTTGAGCAAATATGAACAGGTTGTGATCCTTACTGGTGGAGAAGATGGTGAAGGCTCCAATGATAAAACTCAGTGTTTTGTACTTTCTGATTCCAAATGGTTATCCTTACCTAGCATGCCTTTTCCACGTTCCCATCATGGTGCTGCAGTTTGTGGTGGACTGTTATATGTAATGGGTGGAGACAAATCAGCTCCAGTCTGTTATTTTAACCCAAAACAAAATAAATGGAGCACCCTTAATGTTACAATGGATAAAAAGGGCTGCTCAGTCACTTCTTTTAATCAGGAGCTTTATGTGATTGGTGGAGAGGGTTCTTGGCATGATGTTCACATTTATAATCCACTTGTGAATGAATGGAGGCAAGTGACATCAATGGAAACTGCACGGGCAGGTCATAGTGCAGTTGTACTTCAAGAGAAAATTTATGTCATTGCTGGCCATGATGGCAGAGCTTGTAAAAACAGTGTAGAGTGCTACAATCCTTCAATTGATAAATGGGTTAGGGCTCCAAAGTTATCTAAAGTTCGAAGGTCTGCAGCTGCTTCAACAGTTGTTGAGAAAATCATAGTTGTGGGAGGATTTGGTAACATGACAACTAAAACAATACAACTCTCTTATGAAGTTTATGATTCATGTACAAGTCAATGGAGCTTGGTTCCTACCTATAATTATCCTCGTGCTGCTTGTAGTTCTGTGAGTATAGGTGATGAGGTTCACTTGTTTGGAGGAGAGGATGAAAGAATTTATAAAAGTGAAGTAATGTCTCTTGACATCACAAGTAGAAAATGGTATACAAAAGCTTTTATGGATACCCCAAGGCAATGCTCTTTTCTTCAAGCATCACTATTAAAATTGCCAAAAGATGTGATTTATTCATTGGCTAAGATTAATTCATTGGTTGTGATTAATTGAAATCACTGATTGAGGGAAAGAAGAGAAACAAGACTCATCTTAACAATGATTTTTAAAATTGATCAATGACCTAAAACATTGTAAGACCATACATGTACTTACATAAAAGCAATATTTGCTGTGAAATTGACTGTATGAAATAGCTATTATCCATTTGCTAAGGAGAAACATATAATACAGGTTATGAAAGAGGGTTTTCCTCTTGAGAGATTCTGTACAGACATCTCTTTGGTGTTTAAGAAATGCCAGGTGACCTAAGTATTTCATCTACTCTTAAAAAAAGGGGAGTAGTGGTGTAATAACTTCCACCCTTGTCCCTCATTTAGCTAAGGTTAGGTATGGTGAGGCAAACTTTATTTTTCCAGGGTGGCCCAATCAGCAATAGGACTGGTATCCAGAAGAGCCCTGGACTAAAAAGTATAATAATTTAAAATTATATTAATTAGTAATTTAAAAGTACAGAATGTAATAATTTAATAATACATGTTAAAATTCATGAGTATTCATCAAAAATTTAATGTAAAAAAGTGACTCTGCTGAGTCCAAAAATTTAAAAGTTTGTTTCCTAAGGCTTAGCTTCAGTTTGGGTAGCTGGAAATTGGTTTTTCTGTGAGTGTCATAGTACTAGCTTATTTAAGTATTTATAAACTAAAACAAATGTGAGTCTTTTCTGTTTCATTCCTAAGTCAGTCCACCTAAAACACTAAAAGTGTCTTTAGAGTACTCACACCTTAAAACAATGTGGGCAGCACGATTTTGTTACTGTTGAAGGGTTTTGCTGGAGATGGCTGACAGTTCACCCCATGCAGTGTCAGTATAACACAGGATTGGCTCAATAAAGGTATTGTAGACACACTTTGCTGCCTAAGAGTAAAGCCAGATCTTATCTGTGCTAAAAGTCCCAAATGCTTGTTGATGAAGATGAAGAGCCACTCTGTGGAAACACTGTTAACAAACCCTTTACTTACTTACTTTGTTTCAAATAGCAGAAATAGAGTTGGTATGCTCTTTCCAATGAAGCTGTTCATTAAGCAATTAAGAGTGGATGTCTCCTAAGATCAAAGAAAAATGAAAAAATCGCGGACAAGGGGGTGTGGACAAACCTGGCCTAGGCCGTGGCCTACCCTGTGGCCTACCCTGTGGCCTACCCTGTGGCCTACCCGATGGTCTACCGGTGGTCAGATTTTTAAGAACATGAAAATAAAATCAGTAAGAGTCGAACGAATACGCTGGTGTACAATTATCTGTCTCTGAAAATGGTATACTAAGAGGTCGCTAACACGATTTTCAACGTCCGAGGGAACGAAACACTGCAAATATCACAGCACTCAACCATAACGGTAGGTTAAGGGGGAGGGGCCAATATTGCGTGGTCGCAGAGGATATACAAAATGGCGGCTTTATGATGCAGGCTGTCAGGCTAGTTGGTAACATATAGTGGAGTGCTGGTATAAAAATGTAATGAACGGCTTTATATTGGAGAGCATACATATCCAGGTAAGAAAACGCAAACATTACGTGCCAGGCCAGTTTGTCAAGTGCCCTCAAGTGCTGTAGAGGAACGAGCACCCCGCGACACGCACGCATCGCCGTTGTAAACATTTCACAAACTTTACTTGCTTTTCCAAAGAAAGGGCAAGTATTGCATTAATTTGAAAGGAGAGGTGATATGATGATGTTTGCCCAAAAGTTGCGTTTAACTGGCTTCTGTTCCTCGATTTCCTTATTCTATCAGAAGGTTAACAAATTTTGATCGGAATGTGGCCGCCAAAACAGCAGATGAAAGTCGTTGGTAAGACAGTACTCAGGAAAGCGTTGAAAGGTTTCCAGCAATGTTATCCTTTTAAAAATCTGACCACCGGTAGACCATAGGGTAGGCCACTGGGTAGGCCACAGGGTAGGCCACAGGGTAGGCCACAGGGTAGGCCACAGGGTAGGCCACAGGGTAGGCCACAGGGTAGGCCACAGGGTAGGCCACAGGATAGGCCATGACCTAGGCCAGGTTTTGTCCACTCCCTCAGTTAACAAAAGTAAACAAATAATCGTCGGTGAAAGGAATAAAGACAACGGTTGCTTTAACCCCAGCAGAAAAAGAATGTCTTGTTCTTTCCTTGATATTGTGGGTGGCATTTGTGACGCAGAGGATCGCGCAAGGCATCGGTCCACTCAAACAGTATCTCTGTCATTATGCGGCAAGGATATCAGAAGCCACAAGCGTTTTTTACAATTTTCAGGTGTTGAGACAGAGATTGAACTTATCTTAGCAAGAAGCGGGATTTTCGCGAAGCCCGTCAATTTTTCGGAAATGACTGTTTGCCCATTACATCGATCAAGCCTTGGAATTGGATGGAGAAGAGGAAGTAGATTATGTTCTGTGCCACAGGATGTTTCCGGTCACAAAAAGGAATCTAAAGAAATACCCGCAGCAGAAGGGGGAATTACTTTGCAGCACTCAATACAAATTTTTGAACCTACGAAAAACATCGTACCCGTCGGATCAGGTAAGCGATTACAATGAGTCATAATCTTGTAAGAATTGACGTCCCACTAGTTTATTCTCATTGTACGTAACTGGATGAACATCCTTATAGCTTCTCATTTCAAGCAGAGTACTTGGCGGGAATCACAGACTTCATATCTTAACTTCAAATAACTTTGCTGTCGCGTAAAACAACGTCAAGTTTAACAGCAAAATTATTTTCACGTCTTTTTCAGGATTTTTGCAAATATTTTTACGTCGGGAAACATTGGCGTTCATTCAACATTTTCGTTTCTCTCAAAACTTATTCAAAACCAGTGATGGGCTCCTGTCAAAACTAATTAATGGCGTGGGGAACGCTCGAATTGAAATATTCACAGATATTTTAATTCCTTCTACCAATGTGAGAATAAAAAGAAAGGAACGTAAATTACTGACTTGTGGCAAGTTTAACTATAGCATGTGTCATCAATTTGGGCCGGGTTTGTGGGGCTTTTGCCTGGGCTAGTTTTGTTCTTTTGCCACATGCAGAGCTATTTGTTTAAGGAGGATGTGTAAGGTAAAAAAAAGTATATATTAATTCTTTCCCTCAAAATATTAAAGGAATTTGTGTGCGATGTCGACAGTCCCTAGCAAAAATAAAAATTGATCAGCTACAATCGCAGAGCTTGGGTGCCACAGGAGGTGTGGAAAATATCACAGAAGGTCTAAGTGGTGTAACCTTGGTAAGTTTCTTCAAAGAGTTCCTGAAGAATTTCCATCCAATATAACTAATAAAAGTGGAAAACCTTAACGTGTCCTCTGGAATCTCCCTTCTCCGCCCTTTTCATGCCTAACGATTCAACCCAGGCGGGAGAACGGCGTGTCCAGACTAACTTGCAGGCGAATGCTCAAACGCCGCCATTACCGCTCGTCATCGACTAGGCAAAACCATACATAACACAAGAATTGGATAGGCATGCCCTGCCCAGATAGCAAATCACACTCCAGGATATATCCAAATAGTAAAGGTTTAAAATCATTATATGGCTTCCTCAACATTTTTTTCCAAATGCTCCAAATGGAAAATAATACTGAGAAGTAACTGGACAAAGATGTCAGGATAGGTTTTCAGTGAATTTACCCTGCGAGCAGAGGCCCTTCGGTCTTCCTAGATTAGTCGGGAAGAGGAAGGAACCTCTGCCAGCCGCCGCAGCTTTCTCTGATTTGCCGCTCATCCAATGAAGTGGATGAGTCAGTCCGGTTGGAAACCAGTTTTCCCTGTTTCGCCTCAGTGAGTATGTGTATTGTTAGAAATTGCTGACTAAATACGAGCCCACAGTTCATTGTTTAAGCTCGTGAATTTTACCACATTGTACCGTTTTCCCAACGATTCTGTTTAGCGGCCACAAGTTCTTCAGACACGACTCTACTGAACAGTAAAGTCAACACTTTTATCCAAGATGCTCTGTAACTTAACGCGAAGATCATGGCGATTTTCCACATTAAGTGTGTATCGCTCCCCAACTGGCGCTATGCCGCATAACAAGCACACCAAATCTTTTCTTGCAGCACGATCTTTGGACGTCACCTTTTTCACTGGCGTTTTTGGAGAACCAAAAATATCAGACGATTCCATGATGGAATCACCTGAATTAAAACTACTCTACAATCCACTTTTTTTAATCGAATCGTCCTTCGGTATTTGTCGTGTTTTCCTTGCAAGAAACTCGCGGGAAAATACAAGGCTGAGCAAGGCCCGGTTACATTTGAATTTAACGCATGCTCAACAGGTAAAGTTGCGGCGGCTGGCAGAGGCTCTTTCCTCTTACCGAATAATCTAGGAAGATCGAAGGGCCTCTGCTCACAGGGTACAGTGAATTATATTATAAGGTAAAAAATAATTATCGACCATTAACTCCCGCCTTGCATGCGACTTGCGCTTTCATACACAATTCCCCGCGCGTGCATACGATTGATCTCATTTTGAAGCCATCCAAAGCAATGTGTTCACTTTTTTGTCAGGTTGATAAACGAAGGAGTGACTCTGATATTCCTGCCACTTGTGCTGTCACTTTTGGTGATGAAGCATTGCCAGAAGGTTCCACATCCAGACGGCAGAGCCTATTTGTTCCCCAAAAAGATTCCGAAGAGAGTGATGAAAGCTCTAGTCTAGACAACGAGTCCCAAGTGCAGCTAAATCGCTTCTTACAGCTTCGAGACGTCAGTCCAGTACGTCACATATTATCAGTGCCGTGGAATACAGCGCATGAGCGTACTAAACGCAGATACCTACGGATAGCTCAACAATGTACTTTTGCAATGCTGGATGTCGTAGCACCTGAAAATTCGCAAGAACTGTAGACGGAGCTTTGTGATCGTCACGCTGTATGCAGCGAGAGTGAGGTTGTGGTCGAAGGCAGGGGTGAAAAGGAGACGGAGCTTCTTAATGCATTTGCTGAAGGCTACTTGAACGCGCAACATTGGAGCACCCGACCGCAAATACTCTCTTTGATGTCAGACAAGTTATCCCTTAAGGAGATAAGGGAGTTTATTCTAACCGATACTAGCTATCGCTACAACATTGCCCGACTTCACAGGCTGATACATAGAAGAGCTGCTCCTCTTCCAAACCAGGAGAAAAGGAGAATGAGAATTGAACCTATAAAATTAGAACATTTTGTTTCTTTCATAACGAGTACACACGTTATTCAAGATGTTCCTTTTGGGGAAAAACTTCTGAAATTATCAACTGGCGAAATCATAAAAACACCCAATGTTATCAGAACAATGATACCAGATTGTATTGTCCAGCAGTATCAACAATACTGCTGTGAAACCAACTTTGAGCATATGAGTAAGAGAACTCTACAGAGAGTTTTGGCCGTGTGTTCTTCATCTGTTCGCCGTCTCTGCAAGGACTTGATAACTTTTCAACATCAGGAGAGGAAGCATTTGATGCCTTAGAAAAACTCGTAGACAAGCTTGTTGACTGTGGCAAGACTCAGCAATGGGCGAGGGAAAGTAAGCAGCAACTTCGTTTGTCGAAGTGGTACCTAAAGGGCGACTACAAGGTGGGTGCATATTTTATAATTAGGCGTTGCCTTTGCAGAAATGATGTAGTAAACTTAATACTATGATCACAGCTACCTCTTTCTTTCTCTCCAAGTCTTCCCTATGAAAACAACAGTTTACAATTCACTGTAATACGCTTACACACATGTATACAGAGTTGAGAATTGGATAAGTAATCTTTTTGAAATGTCGATCATATGCACATGCGTTGCTTTGCAAATATACACTAAATCACGCGCTTGTCATTTTACTTTTTATTTTAAATACGTGCAGTGGAGGCCTCAAAGGTTCCCGATCATTGTCGAATTTATGCGTTAAGTGACCCAAACAACGCTGAATTTCGGGGCTCCTGCGACCATCTCCACAATGAGTCATGTGAACAGTGTTATGAGTTACAGGAAGTATTGCGTGCCATAGAAGATGAGTGTTCAAGTGCGGTCTCGTCAGCGGAAGATCAAGCTGACCTGCAGCATACCATCAAGCAGGCAAGGGATGATATCATTAGCTGGAAAGCCCTTCAGCTACGTTCAGTCCGCCAAGTTGAGGCGACGCATTCAGTTCTAGCCAAACTCAACAGCCGATCAGTGCTGTTAGTCCAGGACTGGGCAATGAGATACATGCCCCGAAAATATCGAGAGGCACAGTCAGATTAGTTTGCGAAGCGAGGATTGCCATGGCACATTAGCGTTGCCATAAGACGGTCGGAGGATTCTGAGCACTTTGAATCTCAGACACTTGTTCACGTATTTCAAAGCTGCGCCAAAGAAAGTGTGACTGTGGCTTCGATAATGCTTAACTGCCTTACTAACCTGAAAAAGGAAATTCCAGAGCTGGAATTGGCATATTACAAACAAGATAACGCTGGCTGTTATCACAGCGGAAATTCAATCATCTCAGCTAAGCTGGCCGGTGATGCCGTGGGAGTGGCTGTTGTAAGAAACGACTTTTCGGACCCTCAAGGTGGAAAGGGGGTATGTGATCGCAAAGCGGCAACAATCAAGGGAGACGTTGGAAGGTACGTAAACGAAGGAAATGATGTCATAAACGCTCTACAGTTCAAAACAGCCATTGAATCTGGCCAAGGAACCACAGGAGTGAAAGCAAGTTATGTTGCTGCCAAACCATCAAGCACCTTTAATGTCAAATGGGATGGCATAAGCTTACTCAACAATTTTGAGTACGATGAACGTGGCATACGAGTGTGGAGAGCATTCAATGTGGGTTCCGGTAGAGTAGTGCCGTGGGCCAAGTTCGAAGGAGTCATAAGGCAGCCCGAAAAATTGGAAATCTTAGACTCGCCATCGCAGAATCCAAGTGGGGCACCGACGTTCAAGATCGTGAGACACCGCCATATTAAGAAAAGCTCTATCGAAGCAGATTTCTCAACTGAAAGTGAAAACCAAGATCGAAGCTGTAATGGGGAATGTAAGCCAGATGACATGCTTTTCCCTTGTCCAGACTGAGAAGGATGCGTAAAAGCATACATTGGCTTTTCAAACCTCCAGGCACACCTAGACACTGGAAAACACCAAATGATGCTCGAAAGGGAAACTCTCTACGATAACGCTAAAAGAGTTTATTCTTCTAAGCTGACGGAGGAACACAGTCGAATACCAAGCGTTCAAGTTGCTGCACAATCAAAGAGTGATGGCTTGCCGCCTCTTCCAGTGGGTTGGACCCCGAAGACAATTAAGAAAAAGGTGCGTTTTACCAAGAAACAGACCGAATTCTTCACTGAACAATTTTAAAAAGGGGAGTATGGTGGACGAAAAAGCGATCCACAGGAAGTTACGAAAACCATGAGCCTAGCAAGAGACCAAGCGGGAGAACGCCGATTTCAACCCGATGAAGTCCTTACGCCGCAGCAGATTAGTGGCTTCTTCAGCCGTCTTTCAGCAAAGAAGCGATTAGAAGTTACAGCTGCCGGTAATGAAGCAAAAGCTAGTGAGGTCTCAGATGTGGACATGGAGAGCGTCGACGAGGACGAAATTTCCGCCGAAGCTGAGAGTCAACTATCTTCAGTGTGTGCAAATGTGAGGAGTGATGTGGCTATTTAGTATCCGATAGTATCTTTCGATCTTAACATCTGCGAACTTGTACAAAAACGTACACGCATAACTTTAAGAGTGGCTAGGTTAAGAGACATGTGCATCGACCTTGGGCCGGATATTTCTGACATTTCACCTCAGAAGAGGAAAAAGCCATTCATCGCACGACTCACACAATTAGTCCAGGAGTGTACCTGTTCTTCCAAATAACTGAGCAATGAACGTTTTACGATTAACTGGTCCGCCGATTAAAAAGCAGTGCTTGTATAATTTATAAGAAGGCGTTACTTGACAGTAGAGTCCTACATATCAGATTTCAGTCACTCGAGCTCACCAGAGGCGGATCCAGGATTAAGTCAAGGGGGGTTCGGAAAATTGTCCGAGGGCATGCTCTCCCAGGAGATTTTGAAAATTAGGTCTTCGGAAACATTGTTTTCAGCATTTTGAGGGAAAATGTAGGGGGGTTCCACTGAACCACCCGAACCACCCCTGGATCCGCCCCAGCTCACCACTGTTTGTGAACTTCCTTATCTTTGCGTTGGACGATTTTCAGCATATTCGAAACTGACGAGTGCAAGATAGGATAGGATAGGATAGGATAATTTATTTAATGTCAAAAATACACAGGGGGTGGTCTCCCAGTCCCCCCGAGCCAGAGGCTCATGATAAAAGTGTTGATAATATGAAAGAAAGCTAAAACTGTTAATAGCACTAATTAAATTAGAAGTAACGTCTATCTATAAAAATAAAATTCAACTTCGTTAAAAGTCTCTGGAAGGATAATGCGTCAGATGCATTGGCAACTGGTTCCGAATACGTGAGATTGTGTACGCACATGAGCCATGAAGGAATTTGGTATTATATGAGGTTTGTACTACGCAGAAGGCGCAGAAGTGATGCAAATGCTGAATCCATGTTCACCGGATGAGAAGTAGACGTAAACTAACGGCTTTGTGGCAAATTTAACCTGTAAAATGCAATTTAACTGTTGTGTGTAATTATATGCAGTATAGAGTGATTCCAAAAGTAGCAAAAGTCGAAAATTGTTTCTCCTGACTCCGTATAAAAAAATCAAGTCCAGTTTTAGACATTTTAATATGTTTTTAGTCATTTTAACGGCCAGTGAAGATATAACAGACTAAAACAGTCATTCGTGTCCAAAGCGTTATTATTATTATTTATTATTATGCATCTCATTATGGTGTCATAGTAATTTAACCGCAATTCGACTGGTGGTCATCTTTTGATAGTCAAAGGTCCCAAAGAAATAAAACCCAAATCGTAAAGAACCATCTTGCAAGGCTTCTTGGTAGTGTTATTGTAAACTTTGAGACACTACCACATATATTTTTTGCCAAGCTATTCTAGGCCAACCTTGCCCTAATTTCAAAAGGCCGAAGATGTCTTCTCTTAATAGGGACGTAACTCCTCCAAGAATAACATGAGACAAAAACTATCACTTTGTCTCGATAATACAAGTCCAACTCAATATTTCTCTAGCTAGAAAAGTACTTCCGTTACATTTTTGTTCGCATGACAAATGCCCGAAAAGTGCATAATTTTAGGATCGCGGTTGGTGAAATTTGAGCTATTTACCCCCGGAAATGTTAAAACAAATTATTCCCGTTGAAGTGCATATTTAAAAAATCTAACCCTATTTCCGTTTGTCTACTTGATAAGGCTACCCACAGGCAAAATATGAACCAAATCGAGTTTTGACCGTGTCCGCGACTTTTTGGAAAATCTATGATTTTTACTGACATTTGCTTTTAACCCCTCAGATAATCGAACTTCATTACTCTTCTCTAATAGACCGCTTTCATAAATGGCTGCCGTTTACATATTCTTTTGTTTAAATTTAAATTAACCCTTCTGGCCTCGCTTGAGATAATGTATTCTTTTGAATTTTGTACTGGAGAACGAGGCTAGTAGGGCTAATTTAAATTTAAACAAAAGAAGATTAATCCGGCAGCCATTTATGAAAGTGGTCTATTTAGTATCAGTCTGCTACTCATCAACCACTTCTCAACTCGTTTGAGGTCTTCTTGTAGATTTAATCTGATTATGTTGATAAGAGACCCAGTATAATAGATCACTGTATCATTGGGATACATCCTTATGGCTAAGTGCTGCGCAACATTGAGGCAGGTTGTTTATGTATATCACAAATTGCAAAGGTCCCAGTAAGGAACCTTGAGAAACACTGAAGTCTAGAGAAAGGCTGGGTGTTAATTCTTTTCCACATTGAACTTACTGCTAAAGAGTAATCTGAATTTGTTGCTCTTAACCAATTTTTCAAAACTGTTCATCAAGTAATTAACATTATTAAGATAAATGTAAGCTTTCAAATTGACGGAAGTTTTGGCATAGAAAAATAACATAAATATTGCATAAAGTTCCATCAATTAAACAAAGAAGGCCAAAAACAGAGTGTATATGATAGACACTGAACTACATAATTTGGATATATCAACAAAGTTGAAATGATAAATTGGCCACCGTAACGATTACAAAAGCTGACGTTTCGAGCGTTAGCCCTTCGTCGGAGCGAATGGGCTAACGCTCGAAACGTCAGCTTTTGTAATCGTTACGGTGGCCAATTTATCATTTCAACTTTGTTGATATATCCAAATTATTTCGTTACCCCCACCAACGCAGCCCCAAACAGTTTCTTTAGAAACTATCAACCTTTATTCACTGAACTACACAACTTAGAATTCTCAAAATAATAACAATAATCCTCACCCTATGTTCTGTACTGTCCTTTGCAAAAGGTCTAAATAACATCGGGTGAGGTAGATAGAGAATAGGTCGGCTCGTGAGTTCCTCCGGAAACATCCATCTGCTTGTCCCGCGAACTGCTGAACTTTTTATTAGTCTACAAACGTAAACCAAAACGATGCGTGGCCTGGTCTAAGCTTACAACCTGCAATCGCCCGCAACACAGTGATTTCACGGTTACGTCGCCATGTTAATTTCCGAAGTTTACAGTGCGGTCGGAAGATGACATCACTAAGATGATCGGAAAATGCTAATCATTCGGGTCTACTTCACCCTATGTTATCTAATGCCGACCCCGTGAAACCTTAGACGTGAAACTAATCTCGTACCCAGTTCCTACCGTATAACTGAAATGTTACTTGGCCGTGGAAGGTCTGAGAACAAGACTAGACGCGCACAGATCTAGCTGGATTTGATGTCATCACAACCAGGTGAAGAAGGCATACGAGTTAGATTGGATGTCTCCCTTTTGGTGAAACCGAAAGATATTTATAATAGACTAAATCAGGTAATGACCATTGCGAGTCTTCCATTCGTTGTTATTGGTCAGCAGCGTTTTCCCACGTTTTTAGAGGTTTGTTTTATTTAACTCTTAGTTCCTATTGGCTCATTACTTATGATAAGATTGGGCGTTATCATCACAATACTTTAGCTTTTGTTTTTTGACTGTTAAGTGGAAAACGTGTTAGGTATAACAGCACGAAGGAACTGACTGAATCAGTTTCAATAAATAATGCATCAAATTTGAAACATTTGATGGAATCATTCTCAAAAAGAACTCTTACATTGAACCACGACACTGACCACTTCTCAGTCTGTGTAAAACAATTCGCTGTCATCGACAACAGTCGTTGTGCAGAATACCCTAATTTGAGCTCGGATGAACCAAACACGATCCAGAGTTGACGATTGCATGGAAAAGATGCCACAAGACGAAAACTACCATTCTTTATTAATGGTTAGCTTAATTATACTTTGCCATCGTTTTAAATGTTATAGCTACGCGACGCTTGGCACTGATTTCAATTCTCATCACTGAAATGCAGAGTTTATGATCTCTAGCTGAAATATGTTTTTCTACTGAGCATGGAGCTGCCCATTTCGTCCATCCGTTAAAAGCAGTTCACCGGAATTAGTAATTTATTCGTAGGAATGCCTTCCCCCACGATTCTAAAGCTTTACTTTTCGAGTGTGAATCGTGTCATTACTCGGCTTTCTCGCCGGTCTTTATACTAGTAATGTGCACGACGAGCACTTATGCTAATCTTCCCCTTTGTTTTTACTCGCCCTATACCCTTTATTATATTCTGACGCTTGTTAACAGAACAATCAGGGTGATGTCCCACCGCTCAGTTAGTTAGTTAGTTATTAGTCTCATTACACTCTACCATCATTTGCCGAGTGCTCCCAATACTTCGGGCGTTCTACAACTTGGCCATGAGATACTCTAAGATACTCGTATGCAGGAAGTTTGTCGGCATGGACCTTGTTAAATGGTCTTTGCCACGAGTCTCTGACATAGCCCAATGGTAGAGTGTCCTAGTCATTCACTAACTAACATCGTCTTTGACCGGGATGAAAATTTACCTCGTTCAAAGTGTCCTCTCTGGCTTCTCTCCTTTGTCGAGGGAGGAAAAGACGAGGTTGCGCGCGATGTTCTCGTAGTGTGCAAGGAAATTGTCATCATACTATAGAGCGTTTGCACATGACGTCACAAATTTCGCGGGAAAGTTGAGTCGCCATGTTGGTGTTCCACATTTTTCAACATGGCGGGATATCCTCTCTCAGATTATGCGAACACACTCGATCCCCACATGAGAAAACGTTATTTAGAGAAGATTTCTTGTGTTGGAATCGATCCTCTCTTGTTATCAGACAAAAAATACGATCCAGAGTTCTTGCCTCTGGTCGAATCGATGGATTTATTGTTGTTTTTGGTGCTTGACACGAGTTATTACAGTAAGGACTATTTTAAGGCGTATAGAAGTCTACAGAACATGGCTGTAAACATGAAAGTGTTGCTATTGAAACTTATGTAAAGATCATGAAGGAAAAGCACATCAACTTTCATGTAACGAAATGTGGCACGTTTATCAATAAACAATATCCATGGTTACATGCCACACCTGACTTTTTGTGTAGGTGTGATTGCTGTGGGAATGGATGTGGGGAGGTCAAATGCCCCTATTGCTGAAAGGATACAGACTTGGTGCAGTATATTAACAAATACAACTCATGCCTACTTTTACCAAACCCAACAGTAAATATTCACTGCTGAAAAGCTTTATTGTGACTTTGTTGTTTGTGGTTTTCATGAGCAAATTGATCTCTTCTGTAAAATAATTTTGCCTGATGTCAGCCACTGGCATTCTGTTGTTTCCAAACTTAATCACTTCTGGAGATACTGTGTGCTACCAGAAATTTTGGGAAGGTGGTATACCCAAAAGTGAAGTTTGTCTCATTCATCCCCTGATCCCAATTCTGCTTGTTTTGGCAGACTAGCAGCTACAGGGCCTGTGGCAACATGCGCAGACCAAGCATGTCCCATCCCTACTTTTCATTTATCTTGTTTGAAAATTCTAAAAGTACCTAACAAGTGGTTTTGTCCCCTGTGTCTAAAAACACCAGCAGCCAAAAATGAAAAATCAAAATGCAAACAGGCATGAGATATTTTGGATGAAGCTCTCAAATTAGATTTTATCTGAACATGCAAACAGAAGCCACTGTTCAGATAAACTGCTGAAATGCCACAACCCATTTTGTCAAGGTAGAAAGTTTTTTCATTTGCCCTGCTTATACTTCAAGCAGGTGCTGAACAATGCAATGACAACTTGGGAATGTATGGTGTGTAAATCAGGAGGAAAAACTGAACAAAGGTTGTTAATGACACTTTCAATACATCTGATGATAGTGTTGTGATAACTGGTGTTTCAAAATGCTCTTCAGAAAAGCCAGCATCACTTGCAAAGCTGAATGATGGGCATTACCAATTGATTTCATCACCCAATGGTTGGCTTGACTGTGATATTATCCATGAAGTACATGTTTGTCTAAGAAACATAAATCCAGATGTGGCGGGCTTTCAGAGACCAACTTTGGGCCCTGTTAGAAACTTCAGTCAGGTAATTTATTCAGATTCTGCATACTGGTAATGCCCACTGGGTATGTGTAAGCTCAGTGGGGTGTGAAGATGGCACTGTCAACTTGTATGACAGTTTGTATCATAACATTATTCTAAATGAAGTACACGAGCAGGTACTCAATCTTGTTGGACGTCCAAATTTTACTAGCATTCAAGTTGTCCCTGTGCAACAACAGACAAATAGCAGTGACTGTGGATTATTTGCTGCCAGCTTTGCTACATGCCTTGCTTATTGTATACACCCTGAAACAATGCAATTTGATGTCCCTAAAATGAGAAACCATTTATATCAGTCTTTAAAATCTGGTGTATTGAAAATGTTTCCTAAATTTTAGACTGCTTAAGGTACATCTACAGTTAAAAAATTTTTGGAGAGAAAGAATACCCACTTTATTATAATGAAAATAAAATAGTTGCCCGATGCAATGGACCTGCATATTTGAATGCTCAAGATGGAGGGTAGGAACCCAGTCTACGTTGAATCGATCCCAATCTTTCGCAACTTCTTCTGAAACGAAGTGCCGGCTGCAGACCCTATCGCGTTCTTAAATATCATCAGTTAAGTCATCTCTACTTATCGCACAGATCCACATTCTTCTTCGCTAAGAAGTAAGTTCTTCGGTGTACTCTCCTTGACTATACTGAACACGTGGGACACGAAAAAACATTACTTTTCCGACGTTAGACCACTTCTTCCCTGTTTTGTTCCCACAGCTAATGACAAGGCAAAGGACCGTGATAACAAAAATATAAAATATTACACTATTGTCTTCTCAAAACCGTAAAATGTGCTCCAAATGTTTCTTGTCACAACACTCACAGCTGAGTATCATAGAACACCAACATGGCGGATGAAGTCGGTTACCATGACGATAAAGAAATTTGGTCACGTGAGTGAAAACGCTCTATACTTCGCTTCCTCCTACATGACACATCTACTGCCCACGTTGCAACCTGGGCACTTCGTTGGCGACGGCTTCGCACTAAAAGAAGCAGAGATGAGAACTTTCAATGATTATAAAGACGAGTTGCTCCACACACTCAACGAGCTCAGAGAAAATAACATTCTTTGTGATACGACCATTCGAGCTCAAGGCCAGGATTTTCCTGCCCATAGATGTGTTCTTTCAGCGGCAAGCTCTTACTTCCGGGCCATGTTTAGCAGTCATCTGAGAGAAAGGGAGAGCGGTCTTGTTGAGTTACAGGAGATAAAATCTGCCACATTCGGCGATGTTATTTGGTTTATTTACACTGGCGAGGTGAGCACTACTTTTGCTAGCGCTCAAGACTTAGTAATGGCCGCCGACTATTTGATCATGCCAAGTTTAAAAGAGAAAGCTGCTGTATTCCTTAAGAGTAAATTAGATGCTTCCAATTGCATGGCGTTAGAATCATTTGCCTCTCGGTATAACTGTGAAACGCTAAAGCAAGCGGCAGTTACCTACAAAGTTAATAATTTTGTAAGGGTGACGCGATCGGAAGACTTTAGAAAGCTGGATGTAAATAAAGTTAAGGACCTGATTTGTATGGATGAGATAAACGTGGCTGAGGAAGAGGAAGTATATGAAGCAACGATGGCCTGGGTAAAACATGATCTACCATCTAGGGAATGTTTACTCCCAGAACTGTTGGAATGTGTAAGATGGTTTTCAATGTCCAAGTACAGTATGCGAAAGATTCTCCATGAAGAGTTGATTAGGAAGAACCTAACTTGTACTAGGTTAGTAGTGGATGCATTAGACCTTGTTGTATTTCCAGCTTGCTCTCAAGATTCTTCACAAAGGTCGCGCTTGTCTTTAGATGGTTATGAAAATGTAGTGATCCTCACTGGCACAGAAGTTGATTTCCCAGAGGAAACTTCTGACTGCTTTGTGCCTGCTTCCAATACCTGGGTGTCGTTACCCAACATACCTATACCACATGTTCATCATGGTGCTGCAGTTTGTGGTGGCGTCTTATACGTGATGGGTGGGAGCGAATCAGCCCCCATCTGTTGCTTTAACCCTAAAAAGAATGAGTGGAACACACTTGACCTGATGTCGCGCCGAAAAGGCTGTACAGTCACATCACTTAATGAAGAGCTCTATGTAATTGGTGGAGAGTATTCATGGCGAGATGTTCAAATTTACAATCCAGTTCTTAACAAGTGGAGACAAGGAGGGTCAATGGAAACTTCTCGTGCTGAACACAGTGCAGTAGTACTGCAAGGACATATTTTTGTCTTTGCTGGTCACAATGGTGTGGATTGTTTAAACAGTGCAGAACGTTACAATCCATTAACTGACCAATGGACTGAGATTTCAAGTATGTCCAATGTCCGAAGGTCAGCTGCCGCAGTGGAAGTTGGCACAAAAGTTTTTGTGTTTGGAGGATATGCTGACAATGTCTTGGGGGCTATTGAACCCTCCTGTGAAATATTTGATTCAAGCACAAATCAATGGAGCCTGGAACCTAGTCTTAGACTTCCTCGAGCAGGAAGTGGTATTGTGAGTATTGGAGACACTGTTTATGTGTTTGGAGGAGAGGGTGTTGTTTATGATGATGAAGAAGAATACCTGAAGGAAGACCTGGGTGATGTGCAGTGCTTTGACATAGGTACAAATAGATGGCACAGGGTATCGTTTATACCAAGTGGGGAATGCTCATTTCTGCAAGCATCATTACTTAAGGTGCCAAAAAAGTTTATCAATGCCTTGTCAGTGGAAGGATCTCATGATTAGTGGCTGAGGCATTTGCTTAGATTATTATCAATAATGGAAAAAAATGAACTGTGATCTTAATACGAGTGAAATGGTTTATTCTGAGCAATTTAATGTGTGAGAAGCCTACAGACCTCAAACTTGAGGGCTTCTCATTTTGAATTATTGATTTTTTTGACTGCTTTTGTGCTTGATCATTCCTGATCATTTTCTTTTAAATATAATTATATTTTATAATTATTTGTAGTGCTATACCATGAGCTGTTGGTATAGCTGTACCTATAAAATGTTTGCCATGTTGCTGGGAGGTTGGAGAAGAAATACATCAATTGAACTTTGACGTTCAGTTGAACTTGTCAGATGCATGCAAAAGTTGTTTATCTTGAATACAAACAAGAAAACTCCTAGTCATGCATGAGCAATTTGTAAGCAAAAAATTAAGTTTTGAGGTTTTAGATCTAGGGTGTGTTTTCTTTCTCTACTGTATGCATACAAGAATATGGACAAGTTTATGTCCAGTATAGATTAGCATCAGTGCAAGCACAAATGCTTAAAGCAGTGAGTAAGATGTCTCCATCTTGGTGAAACCAGAGATGGGATTACTTTTGTAAAAAAAGATTGTACTTGTTCATTGTGGTAAAGGACAGTGATAATAAAGTATCATCGTTTGTCTCATGGTCTTTGCAGTTGAAATGTCACAATTCATATCATAAGGGACCACATCGTAAACAAACAATATTTTCTTATCATTGATGTGATTACTCTTTCACTGATAAAAAAAAAACCATTTAGTGACAAGACTAGGCAATATTTGCATTGTGACTGGGTAGAATCCTCTCAAAACTAGCACCAAGCTATTAAAGAATGGCTTTGATTGGAGGATGTTCATGTCTTTGGAACAAGTTTTGTGTGTACCTCTCCATTTCTTGTCAGAAAGTAACATAACCTTAACCTAACACAGAGTTCACCCTACATTTACAAATGAACATTTATTTGCACATTGTTCAAGATTTCTTCAACTTTTGATTCTCCTCTGGGATCCATGTGCCTCTAAGAAACATCACAATATTCAGAAGTCAAAGTACTGATCCATATTTGTCATGCTCCATTAGCAGCCAGGGGATTAGCGGTGTCAGTTGCCATACTCGTAACCAATCAGGAGCACAGCAAAAAGTTAAAACAAGAACCAATGGTGATTTGGTTTACCAATGGTGTTTTCCCACACTTTTTGTGGTTTTCCTGTTTCGATTTGAGTTCTCATTGGCTAATGGTGACCATCTATTAAGCAATTATTGGATGAGGTCGAGTATGATATCATGAATTATCAATGCTGCGGTCTGAGTTATCTGCCAAAGCCAAGGGCTGAGGCAGGTAACACAGACAAGGTTTGATAATTCATGATATAATTAGCCCACAGTGCAGGCGTCTTATTAGGATGAGTTAATGTTAAGAAGTACACGATCATTTATTCAACCAGCTGTGTTTAAATTGACTGTCATTCACCCCCTTAGTACAAATTTCTTTCTCTCCCCAGCCTTCCACTGCCATTAAAATAAAAAATGGCAGTCACATTTAGCTAAGAAAATACTCAGCACTCGCTCGCCCAAATTACACCTGCTCCACAGGCTATGACATCATGGGAAAAAGGCATTCAATAATTGTTTTATTATACATTTTTTTAAACAATCTGCAAGAGAAGACACCACTCTGAGTTTGCGAGTTTGAGGAAACTACACAGGAAAGGGGCTTGGAAACTAGGCAGACTTTGAACTCAACATGATAACCCAATATTTGCTGCAGATATACCTTGTTTATTGACCGTTGTATGCTCTCGACCAATCAGAGTTTTTATGGTATGTCTAATGTAAAATGATATATCTTAACTTGTAGTATCTCTACCCTTTAAGATGCCTAAAGCCTCAAAAATCTGCCCCTTTCTGACAAAGCTTAGTCCACTAAAAAAATTTTTCAAAGGGTTAATCACAACTCAGTGTTCGCGACTGAGGGCGTTGCGTGACATTCGTGATGGAATCTGCTTGTGACACGGTAAGAACATTTTATTTTTTTCTCCTCATTTTCCCACCTTGAATCGACTCGATTTTCCTTCAGCTTCTTGTCAATTCTCTGTGCGTCAGGAATCTTTCCGATCTGTGTATCTCGGATCTATGGAAAGCGTTAGTAGATATTCCGACAGTAATTCTTGATACAAACTTGCAATGTACCACACCGGAAAATACTGCAAAGTTATCAGGCCATAGACATTCCATTGTCGATTACTATAATCCCAAGGACAAGCATTAAAATGTCTGAGCACTACACCCCAACTAAACTCCCACAGATACACCCAAAGGACGTACAGAACACCTCGAACAGGCATAGGTAAGTACCACTTGCCTTTCCAACTCAAGTACATTTGTTCGACTACAAAGCTTCCAAATCCATACTGGAAAAATGACCATAACGAAGAGTGTCCGCGGAATTTCCAGTCACGGAAGCTCGATTCGACAAAATTAAACAACGATGTGAACACTATTTCATCGAAAAACCCGTGGAGGCCGTAAAGGAAAATTCGTAACCAAACGTTAACCGCCATAGTGTTGGAATCCTCTCCACTACCCGCTGGGGGTTTTGAAGGGTCATGTAATTTCCAGTCCCTTTCTCAGTACCCAATATGGCGACGTTTGGAAGAAGTTGTGGTCCTTTTAACACAAATCATGGAAACCAGCTGTTTTAGTTTTGACGATGGCAACTTGGCCTGAAGCAAACCAAAAACGTACTCATGCACGGTGAGAGCATACAGAGATCAACTTTCTTTATTCCTCATTTCGTGCTCGAAGTTTCGAGCTCTCGACTTAGGTCCACTTTCAGTTTTAATACTAATTTACTAAAACCTAAGAAATAACTAATCTAGTGATCGGGTTCATTCACCCATAAAATAACTTGACTGTTAGGTGACATAAAAAAGCATTGTTGGTGCCGTAATGACTTGATTCAATTCAGCTCCCCTTCTCCAATCAAGGATGCTCCCTCTCAAATAATTACCCCTTCAACTATTTTTCCTCTGAGCGGTATAAATACCCGTATTTGACAATTTTCCCCCACTAAGCAAATTACCATAAAGAATAAGCAACCCCCTACAAATTAATCCTCCTATTCTGTACATCAAGCTCAGGTCTTGGTGAGAAAATTAAGAAAGGTAATTTTTTCAGTTTCCTTTAATTACTCTCAATATGAGGCACATCTTGATTAAGTTTTGTAAAACCAAAGCCAAATTAATTGCAACAACCAATCAGAGCCAAGTATAAAGAACACATGGAGCCAATCATATCGCAAAGTAAAAACAAAGAAACTGCTTGAGGTGTAGGAAAACATTAGAAGAGGCAATTGGTTTAAGTTTTGAGTCTGATTGGTTGAGAAGATGGGACAGTTTATCTTATTATCTTCAACATTGTCTTTAGCAAGGTGCAAGTTAAAGGAAAGAGAGTGGAAACATATGAACAATGATCAGCTGAAATTATTAAATCCCTGGTGTTGTGATAAGTTAATTTAAGTGAAAGTATTGTCTCATTACAGAAATGCAACCCTTGAGTTACTATCAGATGGTAGAAGAAGACACTCTAGAGGCTCTCAAGCAAGCAGTAGGCATGCAGAATTTGACAATTTAGGTGTCTCTGTGGAATGCAATGGACAAGCCATGAGTGATGTGTCATCCTTTCACACAGAATCATTGTATAGTCAACATGCTGATAATTTGCAAGATTCTGTCAGTTTACCCTCACACTTTTCGTCAGAAGTTGTATGTTGTTCCCTTTTTTTTGATAAATATTTTGTATTTATCAAGGAAATTTTTTCTCATGGTTATTTGGCAAACATAGACCAACCCAGAAGTTATTTATTCTGACCTCAGTGCCTCATTTGCATTTTTTAGCCTAATAAGCAGATGGCATCCATTGCAATTTGGCCTGTCGACACTTAATAAAGTTGTGGCATTGATGGTCACCAGAAATGTCACCAACTGAGGATTAAAAGTGTTCTTTTTATTATATGCCATTAACTCAATTAAATGCAGATTGCTATTTTGGCTGGAATCCAACTTATTAATCTCATGTTTTGTGAAAAGCATCAAGCATATAGTTAAATTGTCCATGTTATTTCTGAAAACCGTTAGTGCTGTAACACTATATACAAACTGAAGCCTCATTCAAATATTTATTTTTCTACTTTTAATCTTTGCCTGCATGTATCCCAAAGACATACCACAGAAGCTACCCCAACATAACCATTGGCTGTGTCAGCATTGTTGTTGCATTTTTTCTCTTCATCACTGGTGGAGTTCTGATCACAGTTTTTAAACACAAAAATGAACAGAAAGGCAAGTGAGACACTTTAATGGACATCCAGACATAATCAAATGCAGATCATTAAAAAATCTCTACATAGAGCAGAGGAGGCACTAAATGTTTTCATGCATGTTAGAGGCTGGGGCTGCCTATTGGCATGCAGAATAGTGATTGAATGTCTTTTTTCACTGTCTGCCTTTTGGATTACCATATTTCCTCTGGTAAGAGCCCATGCTTTTAATAAGTGCCCCCCCCCCTGAGTAAGCACCCACCCCCAGGCCATAAAATCAAACAAGCTCCCCCTTCCTCACTCATGGTCTTGAATAGTAGAGACACAGGGAAAACCCATTCTATTGCCACATATAAGTTTTAACTTTTTAAGCTTCAACCACAGCAGAATCAACACAGGTTGTACACTAATCAATTTATAAAGGGATTAAGCATAACCGTTATTCATCAATGCTTAAATTTTTCTCTTCAGCGATCAAGATGGCTTGTGAAGTGTTGATGGCAGCAGGGCTCTTTGGATTCACTGGTATGATGACACCTGTCTTTATGTGTTCTTATTTGACATATTTTCGCTGCCTTTTTCTTACCCTGCCATCTGTTGGTATTTCTGTTGTAACTGATATTGCCCAGAGCAATGATTTACTGAAAGAAGGAATTGTTAGTTAGTATCAAAGCAGGGGGAATAGAGCATGTGATGCAAGTTCAGAAAACTTGTCCTTTTTCAAAAATCTTTTTGGCTGTTCTTCATTCATTTTCCTTTCCAAATCAGACATTTTGCCATTTGTAGGAACCTATTGTACGCTTTGTTAAAGTAGGAACTCATTTCTCTTGTGATATTTTGTCAAAGTTCTACACCCTAACATCAGCATGCATATTCTCCATACTGTTCTCTGTACATTTCCTAAGGTGCAGATAGAGAGAATTTGTCTAACAATCAAGACTCTCTATAGTTTGTGATCATTTCCTTTATTCCCATGACCTTAATATGTGTTTCAGGGTTGATATTGAAGAAATTAGATGTTAGCAGCTCCTAGGGATCAAAGAGTTAACAATGAACTTATATTTAATATATTTTGTATTTTACTCTGTTGCTTTAGGTGGAGTAACCAACTGGGTTGGACTTAAACTGATATTCAACAGGATTCCAGGGTTGTTTTTCAGGTATGTGAACCTTATTGTTGGCCTCTGAGGGGGAATGTTTATTATTATTAAAAACTGGAGCATTGGATAATGCAATTCAAGACTTTTTATTGGCTTAGCCATTATGGTATGTGAGCCAATATACCATAATCTACAAATATGGTAAGCGTACGTGTCAGCTTGAAATTAAAAGGGAGCTAAAAATTTAATAATTTAATTTAATGTTTTTAATAAAACAGTTATTCCACTCGCGCTTGTTGGATATGAGATGATTATAGCCAACTTGGCGCTATGCGCCTCGGTGGCTATCTATCATCTCATATCCAACGCGCACTCGTGGAATAATTGTTAATTACCTTTTGTTCTGTGGTGCTGTTGTGGCTTTAACCCTTTGAGAGGCAGTCTCTGTTAGTGATGTGATGCATTTCATTTCAAAAATTCGATTTCTTTTAAACTTCACCCATGAATCTGTCTTAGTCTTAAAGTAATTGAAACCACCTTGGTTTTTTGAAATATTATGAAATAGTATTTTTCAGAGGGAAGATTGCTTCAGCACTCAAAGGCTCCTTTTTAACAGTGCCAATCGTCAAAAATGGCACAAACTGACTTACTTGTCTTTCCACAAAACTCTTGTTTGGGAATGTAGAGGAGGATGGAAAAATGAAATTATTTCAGCAAACTTCTTGGTCTTTTCAAAGCTATCATACCTCAGACATTTTCAAATTAGATTTATCCATCAACACTGGTCGCTTAAAGAAGGGTATTGCTGGGGTCAGTGGCCTTGAAGAGGTTGTCGCAATTTTTCATGGCCAGGCCACTTTTATATTTTCATTTGCCTTGTATGCAGCTTTGCATTAAATTAGTAAACTAAGCCTGTCATTGGTATCACATAGGTAGTTATTATATTTCTTATTTGAAGTCTTCTCTCCCTTTTTTGTAGTGGAGCCATTTCTAAGAATTTTGTCACTGCCAGGAAACTGATGGCTAATTTTATTTTGGAGGAATTTTTCAGTCCTTCACAAGTAAGAACTTATGTTAAGGACAAGAAGAGGTCATATCTGACAGCAGAACACATAGGTAAATAAAGATGTAGTTTATGAGAGTTAAATAAAATTAGCATAACATTGTTTTAAGTTGTTCACCTCTAGGTTACTATGGAACGATTTCCACTCATTTTCCTTTTTTTAGAACTTATCGAAATTAGTAAAGTGACACAACAATAATACTGGAGTTTCTTTTCTGCTTAAGAATAAGACAATGAACCAGAACTAGTTAATTTTGATATGTGTAGTGTAAGTCTAGCTCAGTCATGCCTTGGAAAGTTTAGTTGCTGAATTTTTCTCAAATGTTCTGTCATATTATTTAATTTTTTTTCTTTCAAATAGATAATCAGCTAGAGAAATTGCTTGATTCCAGAAGGGCAGAAAATATGATTCATGAGCAGTTGGATGTCTTGATGGGAACACCGGAGGGTAAGTTGACCTGTCCATTCAGCAGGTCCATTCATTGCTTCATACAGCAGCAGATTTATTTGTTGGTTAGTGGATTGAATTTCTGACTGCCATTAGTAACAATAATCTCATCTGGTTAGAGACAAATTAGTCGGCTATTTGCAAAGGAGTTGAAGCAAGGCAAGGATCATTTATCTATCCATCCATCCATCCATCCATCTATCCATCCATCCATAGGACATTTGTTTGATTGCTCGTTTACATATACATTCATTCATCCATTCATTCATTCCTTTTTTCATTCATTCTGTCAGTCACTCATACATGGAACACATTCTCTAAGTGCTCATTGTCTGGTTAAAACAGACCAGAATAACAGGCCCTTCCATTGTAGTGTAAAGGCAGGGGCAGATCTAGGGGGAGGGTGCAGGGGGTGGGTACCCCCCCCCCCTGAGATGACCTGCGGCTTTCTAATACAAGTGGTATTCTGCAAAAAAAAACTATGTGGTTTATTGGTGTTGAAGTAGAGTAAGAGACTAGGTTGAAGAAATTATGTTAAACGGCGTAAAAATGGTAGTAATTGGCACTGAAGTTTGGAGTATTAGCCCTTCTCACTTTACGTCTGGTCACCAGTCAGTTACGCCATTCTTTAGTTGTGCACCCCCTCCTCAAAAAAATGCGGGATCCACCCCTGAAAAGTTATTGACTCAGTGCCATGTTATCTGGTTTTACTTGTAGGTCTCAGACTTCGTATGCTTGGTGTCACCAAAGCCAAACTGGCACCCCTTGTTAAGCCTCAATTGTTGAAGTTTAAAACACAAATTGTACCATTGGTAAGGAAAAGGGAAAGTAGACCTATGGTCTCTCATAATTCTTCATTTGCATTTAATCCTTTACATGGTCCTAGGATACATACATACATACATACATACATAACATACATACATAACATACATACATACATACATACATACATACATACATACATACATACATACATACATACATACATACATACATACATACATACATACATACATACGTTTCATAACCGCAGTTCATATATCTGTATTTCATATGTTTGTTGTTTGATTTATCATCTACGGGTTCATGTCGAATTAATTTGATGGCCTGCCCCCAGTTAGCTTGTTAGCTCAATTGGTAGAGCGCTGCACTAGTATCGCAGAGGTCAGTGGTTCGAATCCCGTACAGGCCTGAATTTTTTTCAGGTCTGATTTTCACTATTGCTTAAATAGTGCTTTACTGCGAAGGATCGTGCACATATACGATACATACATACATACATACATACATACATACATACATACGTACGTACGTACGTACATACATACGTACGTGCGTTAGTTGACCACTCCCCATGGGGACTTTTCAGGGCCAATTCCCACCCATCCCACCCCAGGGGAGGACATCCACTACACAGTAAGGTCGTGCGTGGGAAATTAACCCCTAACCCTGCAGGAGACGGGGCCTACGGTTTATTCGTCCTTATCCGAGAAGACTAGAGGACTAGAATATCTATCCATTTTATGATTATAGAAAGGTAGCAAATTCTCCTCACTCATTTTAAGACCATGAGTATCTGTCTGGCCGGGGCTCGAACCCTCGACCTCCCACACAACACAGTCCAGCGCTCTAACCAATTGAGCTAACCTAGGGTTACTAGAGCTAACCGGGAGGCGATTAGCTCATCATCAGTGTGCATATTCTCCATACTGTTCTCTATGCTTTTCCTAAAGTGCTGACAAAGAGAATTTGTTTAATCCAGAGCGTCTTTAGTTGGTGATCATTTCCATTATTCTTGTGACCTTAATGTTTGAGGTGGGGGGTGGGGGAGGTGATATTGTTAGGAGAAATAAGATGCTCATCACGCTTAGGGACCAAAGGGTTACAGAACGTCATCAACAGGAACTGAAACTGTGAAACTTTGCTATACTAAATGCTATTAAGCCATCTGTTATTAATCCAGTTAATAGTTTTTTTTTTCTTGAACGCATATAAAATTCATTATCATATGTGCAGTGAATAGAGATTATTTTGAAAACCCAGTGGCGGATCTAGGGAAGGGGCACACGCTCCTCTCCCCCCTTGTTTTGGGTAAAGAAATAAACGCAGGGGGAAGAAAAGCCGGCAGGTGAACGCACACGGACAAAAATGTCCCCCTCCCCCCCCCTTAGTTCAAGGTCTGTATCCGCTACTGAAACCGGATGTTTTTTGTTTTGATTTGTTGTTTTTGTTTATGGTTTGTAGGTACTATCATCAATGGAATCAGTAGATCTGTTAAATGCTGATCACCTCAGAGAACAGGTATGCATTATTTTCGACAATGCGTAGTAGAGATACCCATTCATGCCCTTTAACTATTTTAAGAAGTCGCGCCAAACATAAAATTAAAAGCTTATGTTATTCCGTGGGGCCCTGAGCACTAGGTTTAGTACGATGTCTCTTAGGAAGGGATTGGCTTGGTCTGGAATGTCATATTTCTGTACTTCCTCGCTCTTCAAGCTCGTAACCAGTGCCCTCGCAATCGCCACGGTCAGTGAAAGCCAAAGTGCGTCCTGCGTGGATATTTCGTGTATTTTCTTAACTGCACTTAAATAACGACTCGTTTAGAAAAGGCAAACTATGGCCAGGTTGATGTTTAGATTACTTATTTTGGTAGCTGACTCGTCCCCAGTCGTCTCCTCAGCGCGAGCAGCCGGCGCAGTTGGCATGGAAACGCAAGGTGTGCGGGTTCCATCACTCCTTTCTACCCCATTGCACTCCCATACCGCGCAGTCAGGGTGTGGCTAACTCCCCTCAAGTAATCCGACATTTTTTTCTTTTTGTTGGTTTTTTTTTTTTTTTTTTCTAAAGATTGTGGATTTGATTTCATCAAGGACGCATGAACTGTCCGCACAACAAGTCAAGCAGGTGAGTGCCATCCTTGGGTGACCAATTGTTATGTTCTCTTAATAATTGTTAGCAATCGTCCGGTTCTAGGAAGGAGGATAACGCTATCCACTGGGCAACTCTCCATACTGTAGAGCGCGGTACGTTTTTTTTACCACTTACCACTGGATAGCGATTTACCCTTTGGATAACTTTATCCAACGAAAAAGGTAACGAGAAAAAATAGAAAATCTTAGGTTATGTGAAAAGAATCAACGCTAATAGTGATATTTTTTCAAGCGAGAAACTGCAAAGGTTTCTTGAAGCAGAAGAAAGCTATAAGGTGTGCAATGATTATCTCAAAAAGTGAGAGAAAGTGCTCTTTCTTGTAAATCCTTGAAAGTTGTAGCCGAGTAACTGAACAGACGATTTCTGTTTGGTGGCATGATGCGTAATGTGAGAAATTTGACGAGAAGGTGATTGACCGCTTGAAATCGTAATCATTTGAACAAACTAATAAACCGCAGCGAGTGAAAATCAGTGCTCCCTGTTTTGAAAACGAACCTGGCTTGTTCAACTATCGTTAACAAGGAGGGTGATAGTGAAAACTTCCTTAGCTTGAGAATTCACATGATCTTCACGTGACTCTCCTTATCTGTTCACGTGCAGCTGGTTGAAGACGCGGTCTACCGACATCTAAGTTGGATAGTTTTCTGGGGGAGTGTGTTGGGAGCTTTTGTTGGCTGTGCGGCCGAGCTTGCCTCTGTTTACATTAACGGCACGTGACTTGTCAAATGGCTTGGAAATAATGCGTTAGGTCACTACGTGGCTAACTTATAAATGAAAGCCGGATGATCGCTATGAAAGATGAACCCTCTGAGCCACAGTGTTTGTCAGGGAACGATTTGGCCAGTTTAGCCGGTTACTAAGAGTGCTACAATGGCATGTACACATCGACGCCCCATTGATTTCCACAGCAAAGTAAACACGCTATTGTCCTAAATTGGCCTTATCTAGGCTCATGATGACAAAATGTAAACATTTGTATTTAATTACAGAAAATTAAAAAAACGTTAATATGTGAAGGAATCAGAGTTCCATAAAGAACAAAGAAAAAGTTAGGAATTAAAGCTTATAAATCATTTTCAACAATGGTCTTCTTTTACTCCTTTAACTTGTTGAACTAGTGTCTTACCCAGACCTTCCACGGCCAAGAAGTACAGTCAAACGGTGGGACCTGGATACGAGATTATTGTACGCGTAGACTGCTTTTCGATGGCGAGATAAAATCCAAAGCCGAGTCTATTTGTTTAGAAAGAAAAATAACTCGAGTCTATTTAAAAAACTAAGCATGGAGGTCGACTCTCCTTTGGAAGCAGTTGTGTTTCTCGTATTTTACTAACCCTTGTTTTCAAATGGGCTTTGCCTGTTTTGTTATTTTTTCTAAAACGTGTTCCGCCGCGCCCAAATGTTTCCACTGATATATCCACACAACGCAACTTTGAACTATAAGCAACTTTTCTGGACAGTTGTTTGCCGAGGAACTCATGTCAATTTTTCTGTGATTTCTCATGATTTTTAATCATTTAATTGACTTTAAAATTCTTTTCGATAGTTTTGTTTTATGTTAGTGGTCGTTGTCCGAAACCAAAAATTAAATGGGACAGGTTTCTTTGTCTCGCAAACGGATGCAAGTTGTCCAAAACAATTTAACAAACGATTCTTATATCCAGCTGACACAGTTGTCTGGTGCTGCTAAATTATTTAGAGAAAACTGACATCACAGGAGAAGAAGCACATTTTTAATAGGTGACTTGTTTTTTAGACGCTTGTTGCATAAAACGGAAAACATAACTTTGAACCACAAAATTCAAAACACAGCATTACGTGTTTGTTGACGCCTGCGCATTGCACATTTGTTTTTGAATGGGATAGTTTAATTCATAATTCTTCACAGACAAGATTGCTTTTTCAGTTTTGTCGTCGCACTTTGAGCAAATTCATATGCAAAGCTCAGTATTAGCTTTCTTTTCTAAGGTTGAAATAGCCACCAACCTCGTTCCCAATGAAGGGAAAAGGCCCTGAGAACGAGGTTGAATAGCCACGGTTTCAATTCATGTTAGTAGTTGTAATCCCAGTTTTCGTTGTGTAGTAATTTATTGTCAATTTTTTTGACGATTGCTAAAGAATTGATCCTCCATGGTGGTTTTTTTCGTATTTCACCTAAAGAAGTTATATCTTTAACTTATGAGATTCGAAGAAAAACTAAAGAGAGATAATAAAAATTAATAAAATAATCTGCGTGGTGCCAATACCAGTTTTTTTCGCGCCGTTTCTCACCTGATCGATGACGTATTTTCCCGCGCTTTCTCGCCATCGATGGTATGTTTTGCTTTAAATATTGATTGTTTTTTTTTTCCTAGATACTCATTCGTATTAAATAGCCGTTAGCTATTTACTTTCGTAGGGTTTAGCGTCACTGACCTGTCACCTTAAGAACGCAAGCATTAATTGTTGTTTGGAGACGTTAAATTAGCCTAAGCTTATATTTTATTATTGGTTCGCCTTAATCTATGGGAAACATGTGTTATTGCCCTCCCGCGGTTTTTGTTTGACCAAACAATGCATGTGGTTTTATTTATTGATTTCACCTTCGCAGTTTATTTTTGTTAAAGACCAAGGTCACCTATTGTCATTGTTGAAAATATTCTAGAAAATCTGCCAAATATGTCAGTTTCAAGTGTCTCACACAAGCAAAGCGCTTGGGATGTATGCACAAGTTGTGTTAAATTAATAAAGTAATAACCGAGTGTTTGGTGAAATTGACACCTTTTTAAGTTGCAGATGTTATTTTGAAACAAACAGCAATAAAAATAGGGAGGGTTAGAAAATATTGAGAAGTTTACTGAAGTACCAAATTCAGTACAAATTAAGGCTAAAAAAAACCAAACGATCACAGCTTGAGTTTTTACCTGAGCATTTTACGATCGAGTGTTGTAAAACGAAACCCTAAGCAGACACGATGGCCAATTAGAAAGACAGAAAATATCACAAGGAGGAAAAGACAAGAATCAATGTTAACACAAGAAACAAGGCTCGATTACCGGCCGCTGCTTGAGAACCGGAACCCGCGCTTCAACCTGCCCAGGCCCCAAAGCGCGGTAGATCGCGAGAATGCGAGTCATATTTGTTTTTTTAGTTTTGCGTTTTCCTCTTTGCAGGTGTTTTCAAAGTAAATTAAGCCATAGTAACCCCGAATGACTTTCGATACTCTATATAAATTTGCTCGAAATAGCGGTGAATGATTATTTTGACCCGAAATGAAGAAATTCTCGTAAACAAATTACCATAACATTCACCACGCCGAAGTTTATGATCTGTAATTTTGTGCGATGCAAATGTTTTTAAGAAAAGGGAAAACAAGATATATTTTTGAGTTATAATAGATAAGAGGGTTCGTTTTCATGAGTAAGGGAAGAATTTAAGGAAATACATGCATTTAATAGGAGATAAGAATTTTTTTTGTTTCTTTCCTTCCACAGCTTTCTTACGCATTCTTATATTTTGCAATACAGCCTCATTGAATAAAGAACTGAGATCTTTTGTTTTGCACTACTGGTTTGCAAATTTAGCTTATGTGCAGACTTCTCAAATTATAAAGTTTAAACTCTGGTTGGAAATAACAATACTTAAATTACTTTCAGAAATTAAATAAGCACGCAAGTGTTTCCTCGTACAACTGTGCGGAAAAACCGTAGATTAAAACTCTGTTTGCAAAACATGATTTCCGGCCGAAGTGATATTTGTCCAAAATTTAATGAATCAAACATTGTACGATGAGTTGCCTGCTGAGACGACAGGAAACAAACTTATCAGTTGCAATAACTCATTCATTTTTAACCGTACGTTATGTAATGTTTATGTTCCGTTTGATGTACGTCCATAGCCTCTGGTGTTGTTACATTTATGTTTCACTGAATAAGCAATAACAATGTGGTAATCTTCCTACAACTGAACATATTCTGGCGATCAACGACAACAGAAAACAGACAAATTTGAATAAATTCCTTGAACTCCTAAGATCTGATTGTTAATTCTCCCCTCTCGCTTCTAAACATTTTCTTTTTCGACGAGTAAGGAGAATCTGGTGTTACATCGAGGTATTAACTTCAACCTGATAGGTTTGAGTATTCTCACTACCTCTTTGCTGGATAATGTAAGGTTATTCCGGGGAGAAGTTACATTTTAATCACTTCTGGGAATTAAAGGGTGAAATAGCAGTCTTCTCTAGTGAACAAGAATGAATCACGGGAAAACGACTCCTGAAAACAATGATGTCAAATATTTTAACTTATCTCTCCTAGGTGTTCTAACTTTCACATATTTAGCAAGTGTACCTTGTTCTTTATGAAATGTATTTCAAACTACTTGCCTATCGCCATCAAATGGTGCGACAATTTTGTGCAGAGGTGTTAGAACCACTAGCAAGTTACAGTAACTGGAGTGATTTTGAAGTATTTTCATTTTCTGCCCCGCCCTACCCAGTCCATTCCCCGGTACACTTATGAATAAACCGCAGGTCTTCGTCTGATATCGAGATTTATCGTTCGTCGTTTTCACCTGTTGCACATTTATCGCCGAGATGACAATATTGAAACCAGAAAATTACATTATAATTATAGCTGCTCAGAAAATCATTAACTTGTTGTTGTTGTTTGCCGATCGACTGCCCAAGTAACTGAAAAAGTCTGCTGGGTGTAGGTTACGTTGACAATCTTAACCCGTGACTAATGTGACTGATTTCCTGTCGTATTGTTTTTCTTCTCGGCTTTTTCAACGTCCCCCAGTCAGTGTCAAGTTCAAAAAGAATCCGTTTGTTTATAAGAATTCGAGAACAAATTATTTTCGTAAATAGCTCGCGACCAATTAAGTTTTACTTCGTCGCGAAATGAAGTGAATGGTTGGTGGTTTTTATGATTTGTTTCTCTTGGTTTGGTGATTTCCTGATTGAAATACGATTATAACACACCTTTCCCTCAAAAATGCCAGTTCTTTCGTGAAGCTTACGTTGGAACGGTTTTGTGTGAAGCGGCGTTTCCCGTCGATCGTAATACATTTAAGATGTAATCTTCCCCCCGTTATTTTTCCAAGCGGTTTTTTCAAAGATTTCTGTACTATTTTTTGAAAGATCTTTCTCACTTTTTCAGGGTTTTCAATATGCTTACAGAAAAAGGTCTTTGCAGATAGCTCTCTCTCTAAGGACAACTCGCAATTTATCTGTTTATGACAACCTTAAAAAAAAAAAAAAAAAGAAAGCACACTTTTTTTAACTTTCGATTTTTTTAATTGTTTGTCTCATTGCCTTCATTTCATTGAAGGCAATGAGAGACACTTCCCATCCCTAATGTTCTTTTTTTTTTTGTCTTTGCACCATCGACCTTCTTTTGTCTTCGCAGCTTAAATTCTTATTTCGAGAAATCGTTGAAATTAGTTTTTTAATCTCTTCTTACATCCTGTAATTTAACAACAAGCTACAAGTTAAATATATATTTAGGCCTGACGACTGACAAGCTGGAATCCTATTGGTTAGAGGATCGACCAATCACGTATCAGTAATTTACGATTGTTGTATAACTAAGAATAAGAAGACGAGCCTCGACTGATGCAATATTTGCTGGTTAGGTAACCAAGATATTGGCTTTGTTCAGAAATGAGCTGATTATTCAACTAAGAAAAAAGAACAGAATGGTTCTTAATTTGCAATTTTATCGTGCGCAGTTTTAGGGAACTCTAATTCAGAGGTGAAGAATACTTGCATGCTGTAGTTGTAGTCTTTGCGACAGAACACAACTGCGTATCAAGCAGCAAGAGTTTAAATTGAATTCAGTTCGTGTGAATCCCAGAAAATTAGAATTCTTCCGAAAAAACTCGAAAGTGCTTAACCATCTTAGTGCAGTATCTTCTGTTAAGCGGTTACTTGAAAGAGCGCACAGGTTTTACCTACAGACTAAACAGGTATTCACGAGTTTGTTAAGCTAACTATTTTCATCTCATTAATTTGAATTTTCACTCTGTTCGGAACAGCCCTTTGCTCATGGTGGCCCTTTGTTTAATGTTTTCTTTTTACCGATCTATTGATTTTTCAAGAGACAACAAATCTTCGACAATGCTGCGAAATTTCCTATATTCAGGTTTCGTTTCCGTAGCCATATTGATCTTTCTCGGCTCGAATGGGGTGAATTTTTCATTCCTTGCGTCAGAGAGCCAACTGAGTCAATGTCTTAGAGCCGTGTACTTTTGTATTTAAATCAAGTTTAGGATCTGAGCCTCAGCTAAGATCTTGAGAATAGAAAAATGTACACAGCAAAATTTGTCGGTTCGGCTGTTTTGCAATAACTTATCAAAGTATATTTGGTTGCACTTGTCTAATTTCTTGTGAATTTTTACACTTTTATTTGCTGTTTCCCGAGCAGTGACACGACAAAGACTCCCTCAAGCTATGAATTTTTCCTCTTCCGCTACCTGCAGCACAAACAATTATCCATTCCTTATTTACCTAGATTAAAAGCCCGGATACGGAGGAGTCCGAATTTGCCGTTCTATGCCTTCAACACGAAAGGTATCCAGTAAAAACTCTCTCACAAGCCGAGCGTAAAATCTTTGATCCCTTTTATTTCGACTGTTAATTGCAAGTTATCATATATATCAAGCTCGTTAGATACGACAATCAGTTATTGTTGGTAAAACCTTGTAATCTCTTGTTTTGAAATAGCTTTTTGGGGCGTTTCTGTGTGTGACAGCGGTATACTCTATGTCTAGACAAGAGAATCTGCTCTAAAAAAGCCGCTGCAATTGTAATCTGATATGTCTTGAATAATGTATTATTGTAACCCTCCTTTGATCTGTTGGAGGTACAAACAATTAGTCTGCTGAACGCTGACGCCGTAGGACGCTAGGCCGCTTCAAATAGCTCCAACCTTTTTGTTTCTAATTTCAATACTCCGTATTTACGCATGTTGCACGATCATACTCCGTATTTAGACGTCTGTAAAACTGTGTAATCCTTTGTGGAAAAAAAAACAACAAAGATTTGACTTGCGTGAATGGAGTCCGCTTGTGAACTTGGGACCGTCTAAGTTCTTTGTCAAAATTTTTAAAGAGAGCTGTATTAATCCTCATTTTACAACCTGATTCTTCTAAGTGATTTCTCGAGTCGGTATTTTATACCTTGAAAGAGGCTGTAAAGTACTTTTTTTGATTAAGAAAAAATGAAAAAAAGGGTGAGAGAAACAAGAATGAAAGAGGAAGGAACTAGGGTGGTAAAAATCATAAAAGATTGAAAATGAAGAACAAAAAAAAAAAAGAACAAGATTCACATTTTAAAGATACTCCAATTGCGATCGAGCTGTGTCAAAGCAAGAGGATGATATTTACTGTAGAGTCCATTCCTCCCTCATCCTAGCTGTTTAATTTTTGTTATCTCTCACTAGAAAGTCCCTTGGGATTAGTGGCCGGGGGTGCAGGTGGGAGGTGGAGGGGTGGGGGCTGGGTGTACATAGTGTTTGGGTGCGATCCCGACGGCACCTTTATCTGCGTAGTCTGAATTTCAGCCGTCTCTTCCCTTTACCCCAAGGGGGGCGCGGAAGAGAGTCTCTCTCCCGCGCCCCCCTTGGGATAAAGGGAAGAGACGGCTGAAATTCAGACTATTATCTGCGAATCAGTTTTAACCCCTCTTGATTTCCGGAGCCGTGCATAGTTGGGATAAGGAGGGGGGGAATGGGGGGGAGTTGTTACAGATTTTTAATTGAATCGCCTTTGAAAAGTTTGACCTTATATACTTTGGTTAAATCTACGATACAAGAGAAACAGCTGAGGAATGCTACATTTATACGTGCTTTAGCACAAAACTAAAGGCTGGAACTGATATGGAGAAATCATAATCATGGAGATGTCGGTAATACATCGCTTTTGAAATAATCTACTTTCTTTCTCACTAGCTTGTACATGTTTAAACATTTCTCCGTAAATCATCTCAGTCAGACTTCTTTCTCCATGATTATTACAAATGAATGGCTGTAAATTCGTATCGATTAGATTCTCATTTGACAATCGTTTGCTTTGGAATCAGTTTCTTATGCACCCGTTGCAGCAATGTAAAAATAAGTCTGCTTATGCAAAAATGTTCACATATTTTTTGTTGTTGTTGTTGTTGTTGTTTCTTTATTATCGAAACGAAAGATAACGAACGTCTGTGAGCATTGTTTACTCCTTGAAGAGTGATAAGAGATGGTCGAGGTTTAGATAATAAACCAGAGAACCAGCGGTACAGCCTTCAGGCAACATCCAGTGGCTTTGCCAAATTCCAGCTGTACATTTTCCCTCGACTTTCGTGTTGCACTGTCACAAAAGCACGTGTGTGTTTTTTTTTTTTATGCGGCCTACCAGTTGACGTATGTCGGTGACAGAATAACTTATACAAATACTAATAGTATTTATAAAGATAAACTGACTTACAATTTGAACTTTATCTTTCTCCACATTGTTTATAAACTCAATGCTGTTGGGATTATTTCTTTGAAACCGACAAGTGTGTTCGTGTGGGTCAATCAAGGGTATACTTACTAAACTTCAAACAAATAGTTTATTTTCCGTATCAGTTTTTGGACTGGAAGCTGTGTGTATCACCTTTTCACGAGCACACCATCCTAAACTCTCACATTAAATACGTCACTAAAAACAACCATTAACGATGTTGTGTTATAAACAGCAGTAACTGTTTTGTAGAGTACCTTGTACCATCGTTGTCAAGTGTCTCAGTGTTTACTTTTCGCCGTTGTTTATACAAAAGCTAATTTTTGAAAGTAAGGTGAAAACCGATTAATAACACTTAGTTAATTTCTTTTAAGGTATTAATATAACTTTATTTCGTGTACTGTTACTTATGTTTAAAAAAAAAAACAACAACAACAACAAGGGGAAGTCCTTGACACGAAAACCCAGTTAACTTGATTCTCGCCGAAATTACGACTGTTGTGGGCAAGACTAACCAGTGTTTACTGGCAAGAGATGTCTCTGTTGTTGAACAGTATCCAAACAATCTGATTCCGATTTCCGTTGCATGCAAAAACCCAAAACAGGTGACATCCCACAGACACAGCAGACGTACTCATATCGCAAAATTTAATAGGATAGCGAGGAAAAACCTTAAATGCAATTACTGGTATTATCTCAGCTAGTTTTCCAACAGCGATAACAATGTTTTGATTTTGCCGAATGCGTAAGACAATAATGAGATTGTTGTGAGTTTTTGTCGGCAGCGGAAACTCGAGAGCAAACCAAGACTAATTCTTCCAAGTTCAACGTTATTACACCGAACATGCAATAAAACAAGACTTAAACAGTTTTAATTTTTGATCTGGTTAATTAAAGAATCCCGTCGGCAGAGACGGATGTTAAGAGTCGAGAGAGTGAATAAACTCCACTCTCAATGAGAGGTAATTAATGTTGGTTGTTCGTCCAGTTGAAAAACTTTGTTCGCTTTTAAATGAACCTAGATGAATTGAGCGGCTTTCTGACAGATTGTTTCATGTTCCCGTCTCTGAACAGTTGACTATGATCACACAACATGTCGTATACGCCCTAAAACGCAACAAAAATGTTTCATACAAACTTTGTAAGTACAAAATAAATGGATAAAGGAGATGACCCCTGGCTCTCCTTTCAAGCAGTATTCATTTGTTTGCGCGCCAGTAGAGTGTTTTACCTTTGAGGTTTGAGTGGTTAATCATACAAGATGTAATTTTGGTTTTTTTCGCGAACAAATAATACAGAAATAATTTGGATACCACTTCCCCTGAGGATAAGCAAGTTAACTTTTGATTATTGCCTATTTTACGAGAAGTTTTTCTTGATAATTTAAGGAACAAATAACTCACAGAAGCATAGAAATTGTGTTCAAACTCGGCGATGTTCTGTTGAAATAAACTTGCACAAGCTTCCACCTCTTTTTTCGAATCTTTTATTATTTGAAATATATTTTTGTCTTAATTATCTACCAGGTGAGCATGCCTGAAATAAAACCAACAAAAAGGAAAGGAAGAATAGCAATTTAGAAAAACAGTGAAACTGCCTCTGGTTATACGATGTTTTGACCAGTGTTTGAGATCTCTACACTAAAGTAGCAACATATGTTATTTTCCCGCCTTGGGGTGGCTTTTCCTTGTTATTTCTTATCCCCAGACTGAAAAAAAATAGTCAAAACCTCGATTGTTTTATTTCAAGAATATCATTAATACATTCAGTTTAATTTAGTAACTTTGGCGTAAACTGTTATGTTAAAAGGATGAAAACAGTCTCCTTTTTTTCGATTTCAAGCAAATAGGATATTTTTACACATAAGTAACGTTGAAGTCCCCCGTTTTGGAGTCATCACGTAAGTGCAAATTTTATCTCAATAACCCAGCCTCGAGCACTAAGGGGTGACCTATCTTTCGGACGAAAAGCGTGGGATGCGAAAAACTTGGTTGAATCCGAACAGACGTTGACATTTCGCCGAAGGTTTTTGCAATTGTTGGTACGCCCGAGCACGTGGACAAATCCGGTCTTAGCAGACACTAATAGAACTAAAATAGAAATGTGTTCTCATGTCCAAAGGCCGCTGGCAGTTCCAGATTAATTATATATTTTCAACATGTCTGTTTAAGTTGTATCTTGACACGAAATCTTTTTGTATTTATTTGAAGATAATTTGTAAACAGCTGTCTACCCGATAAGGGATGTGTTTTTGTCTTTGCACCACGAATGGTTTCTTCTGGTCACGAAAAGTCTCGAATTTAACCTTTGCTCCCTTTTTCGGCGGATATTTAACAATATCTAAACAATTCCATGCTAACTCTTTTCTTCGCGCACACCAACGCAACATTATTACATAAAACAAGGCAATGAAAACTTGAAATATTGATTGAAGAAGCAAGGAGGTTCGCTTAAATTTTCAGACAACTCTTAGGACTGTTAATATCTCGAGTCACAACAGAAATTTCGAGATAGCTGATTCTTTCCTGATCTTCAAAGAACAATTTTCCCCTCAGAGATAGCGACATATTAAGTTTGGCTAAGTCAACATTTTCTCCCTAATCCACTTTCCGTTATGGTTCTAATGAAATCGTTGGCGAATAATCCCATATGCGTCACATAATGATCAAATACAAAGCAAAGCTAGACGAACTAGGCTCACCAAAGCGGGTTTTATTTCCAAAATTACAATTCTCCTTTCAACTACAAATAATCTCTTTTTATCTACAGAAATTTCAATTTAAATCAACTATATTACATTTCGTGTGCCGGGTACTGTGAATTTAGCTTCTTATGAATTTTTTTTGGAACACAACTAATTTACAACCCGTTGTTTTTTTTTTCTTTTCTTTAGAAAAATTTGCAACTCACAAAGTAGCCCTCTCAACACTTAGTGTTAAGCTTATGTAAAACAAATCCAATGTTCGAGTCTCTTTTTACATTAGAGAGTGCTTTTAGCAGTCTAATGTTGTCAGAAACTTATGGTCGACTCCAAACATCATAGAAAATCCCAAGAACTTTAAAAGGTTGGTATTTGATACCGACCCAGTCGCGAAACTTACAAACACAAACACACACGCAAACCAAACCACACCAGAACCCAGATGGCAAAATCTTTTGTGTTTTACACAGAGTTGTTTTTTTTTTTTAAAGCGAAATCGTTACTTGAATTCAGTTAGAAAAACATCGTACACTCAGTTTATATATACACACGTTGATTTCACGGCTGTTTTAAATTTTCTTTCAGAAGAGCAGCTTTTTTTCCCCCTATCGAGCTGATAGAGTCGTCAAAGCTAAAGCGGCGTCAATTTCTCGATAATTCGACGTTTCTACGGTTATGCTGTGGAGAACAAGCAGAAAATAAAAACATTACAGATTTATATGACCTTGAGACAACTTAACAGAAACTAAGGAACCACCTCAACAAAATGCTTTTTTATTAATTTTGATACGACAATCTCGACACATGTTCCAAAGAGGTAAACAGAAAGCGGCCTCTTTTCAAAATATATCTTTCAGCGAGACAAGACATTTCTTTGCTTCGAATTTGCGAAGCACAAGAAACATAGATGTCTGAAGCGTAATCAGGTCTCAGATACAGATATAACTTATTCCTCGTTCTCTTTAGAGAATGTTTGAATTGTATCTTGTACAAAATAAATCTTAAGTGTCCTGTAGTTTTATTGTTTACCTTTTGCTTACGGTATTGAAACCCCTCGCCGTTTCCTCTTTCCTCTCCAATGTTATCGGCTCCTCTTTGGAAGGGCGACTTCTGTGGGGTGGCTCACTTTCTATTTCTTTTTTCTCTGTTTCAGTTTGAGAAGGCGTCGAATTTCGTACTGTTCAAAAAGACGAGAAATATTTCGTGAACACTCACTCGACCCGGCAACTGAGTTTGAGGCGGGTTGTTAAGATAAACGTAGCAGCCAAGAGTGAAAATTTTTAAGTTGTGTTAAAGAATACAAGACCCAAAAGCTGAAAAATAATTACGTGAAATATAAAGTTTGTGTCCATGTTTTAAAACTGCCCAGCGGAGGGTAATTTTCTTCATCTTTCTCTTGTTTCTGAAAGCTTTCTTGGGTTGGTAATTATTCTAACCGAGTCTGGAAAATTAACACTTGAAATAATTTGTTGTGAGGCAACAAGTATCTTTTAACATATTGCTACGCTCCACAAATTTTCAGTGGGCAATGCAATATCACTGATTTAGCTTCAAAAGCGAAGTACTAGAGTGAGAGGTAAAAGAAATCTGTTTGCGGGGAATTTAAACCATGTTAGCATGTTATTCAATTAGGGTCTCATGTATAATTGAGTTGGCAAAACAACTACCAGCTTTTGTGAGCTCGTTCTCAATGCGATCTGTACCAGACGATAAACGTGTCAGTTCGCACCAATTTGGTGAATGGTAAAGATTTTCACGAATGCTGTAAGTTAAAAAAAACCAGTAAATTATCAAAGTGAAATCCGAGTTGTGCTGCTATCAAAAATACTTTTAAACTATACGCTTGGAAGTCAGGATCGATCTCTAAGGAGGCTTTCCAAAGCGAGCAATACTTCTCAAGTATGTGTCTTTTTTAATGAACTCTGGCAGACATAAATGGCTCCTTCAGACAGAGCACACATTACTTTTGAAATATCTCGTTCTGTGATCGACTGAAATCTTTCCTCTTGAAATGAACACATTTTAAAACAATAATTATTGCATCCTAAGCTGGTAAAGCCGCAAAAAATAAATATATGGCAGTGGCGATTTCTTTCGTGTCTCCGAAAAGTATTCGATCATAGTTCAAGGCGGTTTTCTTGAGGAGATTTTGGACACCCAGTACGAAAAAAGTTCTGTCGCAGCTTGTAATATTAGAAAATCATGTCCGTTTTGGCTCTTAGCTAAAGGAAAACCAGTGACCTTAAAATCTAAATTTAACACAAAGGTGGAAATTTGCCACACCGCTAATGTTGCATGCAACATTTTCAGGATACCAAAGTTCACCCTGAAACTATTGATATTTCTGTAACGAAATCCCGGACTACCTTCCACGTAAACCCCGCAAATGAATTTACTGTACAGCGTTAATAAGCTAACGGGATCCAAGCCGACGGAATATCGAAATTACTAAACCACTTTTGTTAAACAGTCTACCCCTAAAAACCATTACAAGTCTTTTTTTTTTATGGATAAAGGGGCAATGGCTTATTGAAATTTGGCCACCCTTGCTCGAAGCCATATTACAAGGAGGCAATGTTTAACGCCATTATTGATCCATAATAATCGAACAATACAAAGCTCTCAGTAGCACTTTCAGCGATAGTAAGAGGCTATTTCGTAACTATTTATTCACTTTATTCTTTTTTTCGGTCAACTTTACCTTGAATGATGACGGACGCTTCGGTGGACAAGTTCTGAGTAGGTGTCGATGGAGGTGTTTCACATGTCGAAGGACTCGTATTCACAAGACTAACAGGCGTGTTATGAAAGCATCCATCCACCCATTTCCTTAAGCTTTTTACAGGAGAATCTTCTGGGTCACCAGAAGTAACACACTGAACAGCTCGTAACGCTTGAAATTGAACGACAGGATTTGCCGTTCTGTTTGGCGAACTTTCCGTGGTTGTTTTAGGCTGTTCCGAAATGTCCATCGTATTCGACGGCATGTTTTCCTTCTTTTCATCTTTGTCGAGCGTTTCTGTTGAAGAAATAAATGATACGTAGGATTTTTTCCGGCTCGCTCAGATATGAAAAACATTCCATTTAAAGTTCCCCCGTGTTTCTCTAAGCCACTCATTGATCTCAAAGTACAAGCCATTACACGAAGATAGAAATAGCTTAATACAAAATTGTTTTCGTTGTTTCAGAACAGTGTGTAACGCTAAACTTTACAAACGACAGAACAACAATGTTGCTACAAACTCTATAAAGACCACAGCACGATTTCCAGGTGTAGTGCAAAGAATTTCTCTTACATCTGCGACCTGGCTCTCAGAAATTTCGAATTAAAAAAAATTCCTTCTCGGGCCCATGTCGAGCAAGCAAAAACCAGACAATACAAACTCTAGACGCGCTTAAAAATAGATGAGTTGTATAGAAGGACTTTAGCTTAATCCGTCCCTGACAATATTCGACCGATATATCTAAAATCGACAAGTCGATATAAACAGGAATATGTTTCCATACGCAATACCTTTAAAGATAGTTATATTTTCTTCTTTCTCATCGCAAAGTTTCTCTTCTTCGCTGCCGCTGTGTTCAGCGTCGGATTCGCTTACTGTGTCTTCGTCCTCGCCACCTTCCTTTTTCTCGCCACATCGATTCCTCGGTGACCAAGTCATTTTATTTTCCTTTTTAAGCCTTCGTCTTGCGTTCGCAAACCAAGTTGAAACTTGCGTTAATGTCATCTTTGTCATAATAGCTAGCATTATTTTTTCGCCTTTAGTAGGATATGGGTTTTTTCTATGTTCATAAAGCCAAGCTTTGAGTGTGCTTGTTGTCTCCCTGGTCGCGTTCTTCCGTCTCGCTCCCGCTGCGGCCAAATCGATCGGAGAAAACCTTTAAAACACGAAAAACCATTTCCAAAGTTACAATTTTGCGCCAATTGTAATTTAACTAGCTGGCTGAAATGTTTAATACTAGTTGTGTATATATTTCTCTAGTGAATTCGATCATTATTGTTTGCTCACAAACTTGATTAATCTCAACTACATCAGTATTGAAATGATTGGTAAAAGGAACCTTTCCATATTAGAGTTCTTCCGCTTCTAATACCCAACCTAACTAAATACGGGTATTGCTTCCCTAAATGCTGCGGTGGATAACAAATTCGCGAAGCTTCCATTTGCACGGAATTGCAGTTAAACACGTTCACGAGCACAAGAAACTCGAACAGTTTGCTTAAGTGGTCGAGTTACTATCGGCATAGACATTTAATTTATTTACCTTTCACCGAGTCCGGGACATGATGTGTGAGAATGAGGATCAAACCCTTGAAGGTCTAAAGGATGTCGAGCAGCAGTTGCTTGAGCTAGATACCAAGAGTCTCTCCATTCTTTGATGTCGCACGCTCGTGCCTGTTCGAGTATAAATCGCCCAAGCACGGAAAATGAGAAAGAACTCGAGAAACAATTATTAGGCTCAATTAACTTAATGGAGAAGAAAAAAATACTTAAGACACAAATTACATCAGTGAAACAAGTGGCGTAAAAGATAGATCAATTAGACGGGAGACAAGCGTAAAGGGAATAAAAATTACACGAGTTTGTTTAAATTCACAATAACACAGTCAAGTCTCGCTCACCAGAGGCGAATAGAAAGCAGACAGGTCTGCAGTCGACCCTATTGTGAAACCAGCTTCGTTAAATGGCGGTCTTGGAAGCAAGTTTACTGGCATTGTGGAAACCCGATGTTGAAGGACTCTATCTAACTGACAAGGACACAAAGAGTGCGAAGATAGGCCGTCGTGCAAGGGAGAACGCACAGATTCACAACAAGAAGTATGGGCACCTGGAATCATCAACTGCGAAAAAAAGCGAGACGGTTACACACAATCATGTCTGGTTTTCATGGAGATGAAATTTACATAGTTCGTGGCATCGAATGTATTTGAACGAGTTAGTGACAACACGAAAATCTTACCTGAGGGGAGAATGTACATCCGAACTGAGGACAAGAAATCTTTGTAGCAGCAGAATTTGCCATCAGTGGTCAAGACGGAGGAGCATCAAGTAACTGAGTCGGTCGACAGGTAGATTGAAATCGTATCAATCGAGACGTAAATAAATTAACAAGAAGAAAAAATGTTTACTGCCGTGTTTCTTAGCCCAAGCTTGGGCCGAGTGAGTAAAATGGCTACTGAATTGTAGCGGTGTCAATTGAGTTTCTTAGGCAGCTTGTATTGATGTTCTGTACATACACATGGAACAGTCGATGAGCACCGTTCAGATCCTGTGTGCACAAAACAATATCTTCAATCGTTTCATCTTGTAGTTTCTACAAGGGCTACCGTCAATTTTGACACTTCGTGACACAACGTTTGCTGGTCGAACCAATCGAATTAAAAAGGGAACAAGCTTTGTATTGAAAACGCGAGAAAATGATTGGCAGAACTTGGCTTGTTAACTAGGCTTACATTTATTATTGTCTATTGCCAACATGGAAAACGACACGGGTGACAGGGAAAACCCGCCCATGTGGGTGTTTTTGCGGAGCATCGCTCCGCCCAACTGGGTGCACTCACTTCTGTTATGTCTCAAAACAGTGATTGCTGATCGCTCCTTCTAGCTAATGATTGCACTAGCGTAGGAAGTCAGATTGTTCTGGTTATTATCGGCATTATGAATGCGATTGTAAGCTATTCAATACCGCGCCATGACATCTCAAAGGGGAGCGCTGTTTCGGTAGCCTTTGCCAACCTATGTACTTATTGCTCTCAGCCATGTTTATTTTGTTGGTTTACATTTTGAACAGCGCAAACCGAGTGCAAGAGTCTAACATATGGATCGATTGTGTTGTGTTCCCAGTCGTGGTTACTTGAATATCGATCGATCGCCATATCGGATCATCTAAACTTGTTTTTGACACGTTAATTTTAGCATTCTTGTGGAAATATATTAACATCGCAAACCTCATCACTCACCAACGTGCAACTTCTCTTCTTTTGTTGGGCGGTGAAGAGGTGTATTTTTTTTTTTCCTTAGTAGTGTGGACTCTCGAGTAATGCTCTCGAGAAGAAAATACTCAACCAACCCTGGTGCTATATATATCGAAGCTCACAGCTGTGGCTGACTATTATTTTATCGCTTTTACTTTCTGGCAGCAGAAAAGACGATTGTCGATAAACAAGAACACGGGAAACCCCCACAGCTGTGAGGCAGCTCACGGTGCCAAGAGCTAACATAGCCAAGTTATTGAATTTTCTCAGTGCGGTTTCGATGTATGATTGATGTCGGTCGCCGAGGACATGCGTATACATGTATTTAGATGTAATTCAATCGATTATATGACAATTAACAACTCCAGGTCATACAATTAACTAGCAATTGTTCGAAAAGCTTGTACTACATCTAATTTGTCTTACCAATGATTATTTAAGGAAACGAAATTATTCCGCTCGCTGAACGAAACGAAATCCAATCTAGTGGGACAACGGATGTCTTTGGGTTTTCGCTCCACGAAACGAAAAAATAAACTTGAATTATAACCCTGACACGAGCACTTGGATTTAAACAATTAAGTCTATACCCGTCGTCTTCATGCCTCTTGTGTTCACGTTGTTTATATTTCTCCAAACAATGCGCTACAAGATAATGAGGTTTTGTGACATAAAGAGCACGTGGATGAAAGTATTTTTGGACAACAGCGTCTCCCGTTCAATCAGAAAAAACGCCCAAGAACGCCATGATTCCGTGTGGAAAATGAAGCAAAATATTCCTGAAACGCAATGAACTCGGTAGTGGCTCATTTGAAAAGACTTTTGTGTGTTTATCTCGTAGGTGTGAAAAACGTCTACAAGATGTCTACATTTTATGTTAAATAGGTTCGTTTTGCCATCTATAATAACACCGTGTTTGTATTTCTAACACCGTTTGCACGGAAATGCTTTCCATTATGCTCTCTTCTAATCAGCCCAGAATCCTACCCAGACATCTTATTATGCATGAAATTAGCATCGTTAGTTATTTATTCAACTCCCTTCTAACCTCACAACGAATACAAGCCGGAAAAAATTCCAAAAGAATACTGATAAAAACCGAATTCTAAATTCTGCCTTCACCTGGTGCGAAGTTGCAGTTCTGCTGATCTCCCGCTATCGAAAATGTCAATTTTTCCTGCTGGACTGAAATTTGTTTGCCCACTAAACCCATTGTACTCCGTTGGTAGAAACCACTTGAATTTTGTACATCACTTCTGTTCATCTTTGAACGTTAATTAAAAACTCCTTGTGGAGTTATACCACGACGTCACCGATTTAGAATGCGGTCAAGCGAGACGGCACGCGATACACACGCGTTACACACGCGATATTCAAATTATTTCAAATTGAATTCAGTTGTGGAGTTTCTTCTCTGAAGGAAGAAAAAATGACGAAAATAGAAGATTTTTTGATTTGAAAACAAATGATCTTTTTGGAATAATATTTTTAAATAGAAAACACAACAATAAACCCCTGACAATCGGACGTTTCTCCCACGGAGAGCTAAATGACCAGCTTCCTTCTTGACTCCTCTCTTGGAAATGTTTTTCTTTCCTACTTTATCTCTCTTTTTTTTTTTTTTTTTTTTTTCTGGCGTCTGTTTTATATTATGTCCACAGATCAGCTTTGCCACCCCGAGTTGTTTATTTTTTTGCCCCTTTCTGAAGTAGATTAAGCGTGGTCTGAATTGTTCTGCCAGCGGTGTCGTTTGAAGATCACTGAATCTAATCTTAAAATAAACAGAGGAAGCCTCTATGGTCCATGTCCCGGAAGCTATCGACAACGAATTGTGTTGTTTTTTCTTTTTGTTTCGGTAAAGGTCTCGATTTCAACGCATTGTTCAGAAAAGAGCACAAAATAACTAAGCTTATTTTGAGCCCAATTTATCGAAAAACAACAACAGCAACAAGGATCACACTTGTTAAACACACGCACGAAGAAAAAAATAAAAAATTCGTCGTTGCTAGAAATCTGAAATCCTGAATAAAATTAATCTGACATATTCAACCTGATTCATTTGGCTCTCAGTAATATCCCCCACTTAATAATCATAGTTCGAGCTTATCTCGAACAAATAGCTTTAACGGCCGTAAAGCTTGGCTGAAAATGATGCCCGGATAACCAAAACATAGAGGCTGAGAGCCGAATTTCCGGTAAAGCTATTGTAATTTTTTAATCGATCACGTGTGGCATTTAAACTATTAAAAAAATCAGAACGCCTAAGTACAGCTTGATAAAACTTTTAAATTGGATTTGAACGTCGATCTAACGATTTACATTAATCTTGCAGAAAACTGGTGATAAGATCTAAAAGTGAACCTTAAATGCGCTTAAACGATATACTGTATAATAAAGTAAGTCAGCCAAGGGCAGGTCATCGTAATTTTAGATTATTTTGATATCATTTTTGATGAAAACCAACTTAGCTTCGCCCCACCTGCGCCAAAGGGAACACATCTGTAAGTGTGGAGTGTGCTTTCTCTGGTGTCAGGAATATTGGTGTTACCCCCATGATGGATTTTCTTTTATCATTACTTAAGTATTGCTAGAACTCCTACATCCATACCAGACGTTTTATACATATGTCGCAGCAAAGCCTCATAAGCTAACGTATGCCATTTTAAGTCCTTTATTTCGAGCTTGTAATTCACTCGGACTGAAAACCTGGTTGATTTAGTTTCATTGACCACATTTGAATGATAAATGCATGCTAAAAAGCTCTTTTGTCCTGAAAAACCTACAGACAGCAACAGCGATGATTTGAACAACTTTAAGCACAGGCAGCCCAAGCTCACTACGAGAAAAGCGGACGTGACTCTTACCGTGTTGCGTAACGTTTTATATTTATAAAGGTTTGTATGGGATGTTATCGGTTTGCCTTAAAAGAGAGAAAAAAATGTCTTGTTTTGAAATATAATGGGCTCACTTTATTGCCTTGTTGTTTTCTTTGTTGATTCCGAACGTCTCAGGCCATTTTGAAGCGTTTTCGGCGAGTTAGCGCTATGTTGGTGTTCAACTGCTAAAAGAAAGACAAGGCCGGAAACCTATTTTAGAAGCGTCCGTCGCCCGAAGCGAATAATTCCGCCAAAAAATTTCCACCAGTCTCGATTCCTCCAGAAAATCAAAGCAGAGATGTTGCAGTTCCATTTTCCATTCACTCGATTCACAATTCCTCCCCCAGATCTTTCACTAGCGATACTTTTATCTCCAGATCGATAGGCTTTCCCATTTCGAATTTGGCTGGTTCAAACGACCACTGTCCCTTCGCCGATCGCACAGTATGTTGGGTAACAAAAATAAGCCCGGCGAGGGTAGCCAGCGGCCTGCAGTCCAAAAACAAACCCGTTAGCTCCCCTGGAATTTCGCCGCAGGTTTCGTTCATAGCTTGACACTCAGGAACGTGCACATGGCGATCGATCTCGGGTTTCCACTGAGATATTTAAATTAGTAAACACATTTTCATTCGATGTTGATTGGTCGATCAAAACAATGCGGTCTTGACAAAACCTCTCGAGGGGACCAGGGGAGCTAACGGGTTTGTTTTTGGACTGCAGGCCGCTGGCTACCCTCGCCGGGCTTATTTTTGTTACCCAACATACTGTGCGATCGGCGAAGGGACAGTGGTCGTTTGAACCAGCCAAATTCGAAATGGGAAAGCCTATCGATCTGGAGATAAAAGTATCGCTAGTGAAAGATCTGGGGGAGGAATTGTGAATCGAGTGAATGGAAAATGGAACTGCAACATCTCTGCTTTGATTTTCTGGAGGAATCGAGACTGGTGGAAATTTTTTGGCGGAATTATTCGCTTCGGGCGACGGACGCTTCTAAAATAGGTTTCCGGCCTTGTCTTTCTTTTAGCAGTTGAACACCAACATAGCGCTAACTCGCCGAAAACGCTTCAAAATGGCCTGAGACGTTCGGAATCAACAAAGAAAACAACAAGGCAATAAAGTGAGCCCATTATATTTCAAAACAAGACATTTTTTTCTCTCTTTTAAGGCAAACCGATAACATCCCATACAAACCTTTATAAATATAAAACGTTACGCAACACGGTAAGAGTCACGTCCGCTTTTCTCGTAGTGAGCTTGGGCTGCCTGTGCTTTAAGTAACTTCAAATGCTGGTCAGTGCGACCTGAGGTTAAATTGCCAGACTTAGTCGTCTGACTTTTGATGATTACAGGGAAACCCAAAAAAAAAAAAATTAATGATATCAGTCAGTTATGTCTCTGTTATTAAAAGGGGCCAATTGTCACCCCAACGGTGTGAAATTTTCATTATTTAGTTAGTTTCAAAATAGTTTAGTGCTAGGATTACCAATGTCATGTAGGAAACCGGAAATGTGTACAAAAAGCCGCTGAAAAGGAGAGTTTAAAACGGGTTCAGAACCTGATCAACCTTTTCATTTTCAGCATGCACTGATTCGGGTAGAGTTTTCCCCTAAAAACGATTTCAAGATCATTCATAGAGTGAAAGAACTCTATATCCTTCATCTGACAAAAAGAGAACGCTGATTAGTCACTGTAAAAGCGGAAGACCTTTTAACTGGTGTTGTTTGTTCTTGCACGTAACAGGAGCAAGCAAACATTGCCGAATACAACTATTTGATATCGCTCCAAATTATAAGTAACGTGCGGCCCACCTCGATGAATTAGCTGCAAAAAATAAACTAATAGATTCTTCTGAATAGGCTTTCAGTTCCGGTCACTTTCTCTGCTCATTTTGTTTTCTAGAACCTTCATAGGATATCAACTAAACCCCAAACCTCGATAATGATTATTTTGAGCGGGCGAGGATAAATGTTCGCAAGTCGCGATTGAGAAATGAATGAGGAGTGATTCTCAATTGAGAAAACCTTTGTTTGCGCCCTATTTTTGGCAACTACCGTTATGAAATACTTGTTATTTTGAGCTATTATGGTGTTTACCTTTATGGTGTTTACCTTTTTGTCTAATGTTGTAATTCTATTCACTTTTGGGGTAATGTCGCTGAAATTTTTTAAAGCTTAGCTAATTTTACTTTATCGATATCAAACGCTACGCGTCTGTTTTATATCTCCAAAATTGACAGTTTAAAGGGTGTCTGGCGGAAAGATTAGAGTTAAAAAATTTGTTCATAGGACAATTTATCACAGTTTTCATCTCATAAACAATTTTTTTCGCAAATATTGCTTTTCCGGTTATATACTGAAAGAGAAACACTAAAGTTTCAGATTATCCAGAGGTTTGTTAAATACCGTTGTTAAATGAATTTGACCTGTAAAATTCCCTGACTACGCGCGGTATTAAAGTTGACGACTAGAATTGGTAAATGAGAAATGTTACAAAGCAAAATTTTAGGATATTTGGTACAATATTTTGATAATTTGAATCATGTCGGCGCCGATATGATATCAATCGGAATGATAATGCACAGAAAAAGGGAAGAGATTCGTTTATTCATCACAAATTTCAAATTATACGTTCTTTGCATTCTTATGACAGTTTTATCCAAAGCGCTAAGTACTTGTGAACTGATGAAGAATTTTCATAACTTGGGGTGACTCTGTAAGTCATCGTTAAGCCTCCGAATTAAAGTGGCTTTGGTGGAATTTTCATAGCACTTCCATTAATTAAAGATTATTGCAAGCGACCAATTTTTCCATATATTTTTCTTTCGGTGTGACTTGAAATATACTTCCTGTTCACACAAGCAAATACAGTTTTAAGAGCAGGCATAGTTGCCGACTTTTTTTAAATTTTTTCGTGTTATAATAACCCTTGAGCCATCTTCTTAATCAGGACCTAAAGGAAGTCGTTAGCCATGTTTTTAATCTCTTTTTAATAAGTTAAAAAAATGTCCCTTCTCCTCAAAGAGGTTTATTGTGTCATGATCTCATGCCTTCAAACGGTATTGCTTTGCCACCACAGTGAATCCTACGAAATCTTTTTTTTTTTTTTTGTGAGGCAGACCTAACAAAAATTATAAAAAGCAAGTCACAGATTTTTGAAATTTTTCAAGTTGCTTTCGATATTGCGGTGTCACAAGCGCCAACCCAGACTCTTTAAGAGTTTTCTGACAATTTGTAGTACGATAGCCTAGCCACAGTGAGGCGTGCCAAGCTAATGAACTTTGTCCTGTAGAATTTATAGAACACGCCGGAGAACTAGCACAGGTTTTGGCCACATTTGCGAGTATAGAACTTATAACTCTCGAGAAAAAACTTTCCAAAATTGTATCCAATACGCACTTATGCAATTCTGAACGCGCGTTTGCGAGTTTGCAAATGTGCATACGAAACTGCACGCAGTGGTTAATGGGATGAAGGCCACCTAACATATGTTGTAAATAACATTTAAGCCGACAGTTCCCCAGAACGATGAAACACCCTAAGAGCCTTGCACAAAACTGGCTTCGGCCCAAGAGAAAAAGGTTATACACTTATCAAACAATATATGTCGATTCGTATTCGCCCTGGGGGCAAAGTTACCCTCATTCCTCTTAGCTACGTCTGACATTTGATGCCATGTGATAACAATGTCGTAGCTTAAATGCGCTAATTTTATCACTCACTTAATTCGAAGCTTGTTCTTTCCTTTGTTAACATGACAGATGACATGGGCTTTACACCAGCTGTAGGCTGAAACGAGACGCTGTCATTTTACCCACAGGGAGCCCAGACAAGCGACGAGTCTGGTTGTTCGAAATATAAAGGAATGTATGGGAGAATATTGAAGAGTCTTATTATCGTAAACTTAGATCATGAAATGTCTGAGTTAAAGCTCAAAATAAATGTAAACCTACCTCGCTGGCTGTGTACTGTCGTTTCTGTGGCTCTAAATGGCGAATTTGAGCGATTTGGTGCGTCGACTGTTACTAAACGTTATAAGAAGGAGACGCAAAACCCACCAAATCGCTCAAATTCGCCATTTAGAGCCACAGAAACGACAATACACAGCAAGTGAGGTAGGTTTACATTTATTTTGAGCTTTAACTCAGACATTTCATGATATAAGTTTACGATAATAAGACTCTTCAATATTCTCCCACAGATTCCTTTATATTTCGAATAAACAACCAGACTCGTCCGCCGCTTGTCTGGGCTCCCTGTGTATTACCGAGATCGCACGCAACGATAGGTTTACGGTCAAAAAGTTTACGAACGAGAAATGACTGGATACCGACGGATTCCAAAACAAGAAATTGGCATACGAAAGAGTTTTATTTCGATTTTCTTGAAACGTGACCAGAATAATCAATGAAGAAGATTTTTTCTAGGTCGTCTGGAGGATATCTGTAAACCTTGTTTTGAGAGCAATGGTATAATGCCAGGATTGATGGCATGTTTCCGCTGCTCAGCACAGCTTCGGCGGATATCAAAATTCATAATACCATTACATCGCATACTGATCTCTGAATCTGATTTATAAGAGGTTGCTTTGTGCTGGAATATTAATATAATTTAATTTGCTGTTTGAAAATTTTAGTTTGTCAAAGAGACTGAGAAACTGGATCATCTTTCAGTCATGTAATGTTACTTTTTTTATACGCTGTTCAAAATCACAAGAATGACTATCAATCATCGCTTTGACAGTCAACAAATTGCAATTGTCGCTTTCAATCATTACTTGAACAATGAATCGCAACACTTTGAGAAACTAATCCCTATGTATATCAGAGAACACTTCATTTAGTAGTTACCTAGTTCTTCGTCTATCTTATTAACGTAACAAACTTTCCCACCTATTAGATAACTCGTGGTTTCTTCTCAGGTTTAGGTAACTCAAGGGGTCTATAAGATGTTCTGGAACGTGCACAGCCATTTGAATAATTTCCGTTCGCTTGCTCGATCCTTCGATGTGTCTGTTCGTCTGTTGGTAACGTTTCTGATGAGGTATTTTAGTTATTTCAGTTGTGCCCTTTTGGAATTTGTAGTTCTGAGTTATCGGAGCTTTCACGCTTTACAGCAAACATTTTTACAAGTCTAGCTGCTAAAACCGTAGACCGAACGTAAAATGTCTGCGATGCTCAAATACCGAGTGTGCATTCAATTAACCTCCAAAATGTAACGGTGCGTCTGTTTGTCTGTTGGTAACGTTTCTGATGAGGTATTTTAATTATTTCAATTGTTCCCTTTTGGAATTTGTAGCTTGAAGTTATCGGAGCTTCCACGCTTTAAAGCAAACTTTTTTACAAGTCTAGCAGCTAAAACCGTAGACCGCGCGTAAAATGTCTGCGATGCTCAAATACCGAGCGTGCATTTAACCTCCAAATGTACCAGTCCATCAATTGGTGACGAATGATAAAATCTGAGACTCTGGAGACGCCGGGACCGCCTGTTTGAAAAAATGCGACCGCGACTAAACTATTTTAGCTACGCGATACCGTATCATCGCCATCGTGTAAATGAGAATATTAATGCATTGCAATCCCAATGACAGATAAATGTTGCATTAGAGTTCCTATATTCTCTTTCGCGTTCGTTTTTGTGATATATTAGCTTTTGTATTGCAATATTTTCACACAAAAGTGGTTATATTCAAACTCACCTAGATAACTACCAGCTACCCGAGCTAACTTTTGACCGAGCAATTTCCAAACTCTGATGACTTTAAAGGAAATTTCGAGTCTCTGAATGAAAGTGTTTCACTTCGCATCTTCACTATCAAATCTTTTGTTCCTTTCAAAAGAAAAATTGAACAATACATATCTTTAAAACGAAATCTAGGGATAGTAAAATGTTGGTCGAGTGTGCAACTATATGTGAGTTACGTAACCTTTGAAGAAAAATTTTAAAGCGGAATTTGGGCGATAAAAAAATTTCGCAGTTGAAGAGAGATTTGGAGCATTTCCTATGCGCGTATAACAAAGAAAAAAATCGCCCGTTAGTATAAACCCTATCAAGTTCCGATTTCGCGAGGAACTGTCGGCGAGCTAGAGAATATTATATGTAGATATGGTAAGAGTCTTGCACCCTTAGAAATGTTTTCCCTACAGATTTTCGGATAGACTATTATTAGACTTTGTAGTGTCGAGAATGGCGCTCTATTGGCTAGCCGCGGTGGATTTCAGCACACTGTCTTTCATCAAGTAACACCGTCGAACAGCTCTAACTTTTATGATCTCAAGTAGGGGACATATTGACATTTACAGGCCGTTATGATATATGGACTTTGCTTCTGACACCATTAACCTCGGTCGATGAAGGCCACACTGATCAACAAACCTAATACATCGCGGTACAGCCCACACCCGTCTTAAAGTATATCAATTACAGAATACCTCGTTGGGGCACTGGCTGAGCGAGATGGAAGAAACCGCAATTAATTATTGCACTCCTCTGTTTTTGAGAACATGATGATAGTAACTTAATCCAATCAAGGAATTCACTAGTAGGTCAGCCGCAACTGTAAGCAAATTTATTTTTCAAGAGCGAGAATTTTTCTTCTCATAATCACATGATTTATCTTGGTTTGCCGTATCAATTTTTTTTAAGGTCATCTAGGCATAAAGCTGTATTTATCATTTTGCTAGAAACAAAGGAACGGTTCAGATCGTGTAAAACGAAGCCTGATAAAATTTTCACCCAGCCGGCGGAAAATGTCATACAGGAAACGTGCATCATGACTTGAAAATTTCCGGTACTTGCGTTCCTAACGGGAAGATATAGATAAAGATTCTCTGCGACTTCCAAAAAAGTCTGTTCTAGAAATTTACAAGGCGAGAGAATTTCCGGCAGTCATGGCTAAGAGGTAAGCGCTTAAAATGGTGCGCTGATCTGTTTGCGTGTAAAACATAAAAGCGCTTTGTTCCATTGAGCTGGAAACTCAGACTTGCATTCAGCAGTGGTACCTGTGCAGTGTTGAATATTCCAGTTTCGTTAGAAGATTTAAACCAAGTGACAACGCAAGCGATACCGCTTCTCGCTTTGTTCCGACCCGCCACGAAGCCTTTTACCATTCCGTTGACTCGGACACTGAAAACGATGCACTTCGATAGCTACTCGTAGAAAATAAGCCGCATGCTCATTTGTCGGGGGAACTGACGAACTTTTGTGGGGAATATGGGGAAGGAGGTGGGGATTATGTGCAGTTGGTTGGCTAGTCATTCAGGAGGAGTAGCATGGCAATATTCTGTTTGTCGCTAGATTCTCGAGGCATCGGGAGAGATTCCGACATTAGTAATTGGCCATAGACTCATTAGGCGTACGAGTCTGGCGTTGTTTATGGCTGATTTCCTGCGTCCCCCTAGTTTTAAACTAGTAACTTTTGGAGAGCATGGTTTCTTTGGTTTGAAACAAACTTGCCAAATTACTTGTAATCCTTTCGAGAATTGAGTTCTCTGAGCTCGATGAGAAGTAAGGCGAAAGATGCGAAGCGAAAATGAGGCATACAGCTGAATGCAACACCCAAGTAAGACCTCGCTTTGAGGTGTGTCTACACTATCCTGCGCCACCGTCAATTCTTTCTGTTGACAAAGTCTACAAAGGAAAAGGTAAGAGAGCCTTCAAATCGAGGCTTGTTGTTGTGGTTCGTTAAGAGCACCAAACAGAAGTGGTTGGAAAACGTATGTCGTCAAATTGAAGTGCTTTAACTGAAGGGGTTGCCCCTATTTTTACAGCAGTATCTATTGAAGTTAAATTTATTTATAGAAAGAGGGAAAAAGCTTGAACGTATTCTAAAGCTGATTTCTTTGGGTTTCTGTTCGTAGTAGCTCTGAGCAGTTTCTGTTAATTTGATAAGATGGGTACAGACAAAGGTAGCTTTGTATTAAAATGATATCGCATGTCACTGCAGAGTAGAGGTGAGATGCCGCAACAGTCGCTCACACAAATCCTTTCAATGTCCTAAGCCAGTTGTCTGTTCAATTTTGATTCAGTCAAGCCAAAGTTCACAGGTGCCAAGCAGAGCCAACGCCTGTTTCCGCTAGTCCGTGATAAATAACAACTACATATACGCTGTGGGCATAATTGTGATTGTCTAGTTGTAAATGGCAACGGGAAAAAGGCGGTCTCAGCGGAATATTCTACAGATACAATGGATCACTTGAGGGACGTTTGAGTTTACAGGGGACTAAGGGCGGAGAAAAAGAAAGAAAACAAAACTTTTTTTTATTAAACAATTAGAACCACAAAGAGGTGTCTCAAGTCTCCTGGTGTAAAATTTAATTATTTTCTCAATTAATTTAAAGCGCATTTTTAACTCACGAGTCTCCCATAAATAAACTTATATTCCATTATTTTAAATCGATTAAACTCTAAGAAAAGCCAGACATCACTGCGAAATAAATATTTGTTTCAACTCAGTTAAGCCAGACTAATCGGCGTGTCTGGGCTTGGCTTCGAATCACAAAAGGCCATTTTCCTCTAGCAATGAATGCCAGTTAAAGAAATTGAATCGCACCCGAAAATGATATTTACAAGGCGAATTCAGTTTTTGATCAACTTTACACCGACTCTTCAAAAGACTTGCCGAGAAAGGAGATTGAAAGTTGTTGCGTCTTATCACTGTCGGACGCTGACTGAATTTATGAGAAATCTCGCATCACGATTCATACGCCACAAAGCTTCGAGTCTCTCCACTAGCCACTGTAACACACCTGACAAGCCGTTTGCGAGTTGCGAGGAAGGAGTCGCGAGAGGTTCGTGTTCCCGCGCGCACGATGGCTCTCACCTGCTTACTAACTTTCTCGTTTCTCGTTGTTCTTCGATCAAATGTTTTACCTGAAACAATCTTTAAAAAGAGAGGTTAACTATCACGGTAATGGTTATGGTTGTTCACTCGTGGTGTGGTGCAACAACCAGCAAGTTTAAAACAGTCTTACAAGAGGAAGCCCAGGGAATTTCTCACTTTTCATTCGTTATATTACCATGCAACAACAGCTAGATACTTGTTTTCCCAGTGTATGCACGAATAATACCAAGGTGCTGCACACATTTTGGACATAGTCCTGCCATTGAATCTTGAGTGGTTAGTCTCCTATGCTTTTCTCTTTTGGCTACAGAATGTATTCCTTGTGTTTCCCTGCCCTAGGCCTCGACCCAAAACACATTCCTCCACGACCTGATTGGTTGTCTTTGGCCCACGAAAACTCTCGAACTAGGAAACTGCGTGAATTGCCTTTTATTTTACGTTATTTTTCTAGTATATTTTTACAAGAACAAAGTAATCTTTTACATCATTTTTGTTAAGTCTGAGCTTTATTGCCACGTCACATACTGCACATGAAACATCAGTTTTTAAAAAAAGGCTGCATTTGCCATGTCTACACTAAACAGTATTCCAAAACTGCTTCCCTTTGACGTGGTTAAATCTTACCTAACAAGCCCACTTCGAGAAAAACCATCCTCTACTTTTAGATCAACAACACACCATTCTATACAAAGCAGCCAAGTTTTAAGTTTAATATTCTAATTCAACAGAAACTGTTTTGATTTTTTTTTGGAAAATTTCGAACTCAACAGCAAAGAAGCTCGCGAATGGTGGAGAACGTTACTTCACTCGCATGAGATCAGAGTGAAAAAAAAAAAAAGACGAATCAGGACACTGCTGCTTATCTTTAAAAGTCCATTTGTGATCTTATTGTTACCATATTCTAAGAAGATCGTGAGGTAACATTCTACTTAAAAAATTTCATCCAGACGCCTGACAAGTCATGAAAGATCTCCTTTCGGTTATCTCGCTTAACACGCACACAAAAAAAAAAAACAGAATGGTGAAGCTACCAGAAAGTAGCGATGAGTAGAACTGAAGACGGGTGCCTAAATGAAACTATATAACAAATTACGTAACTTTGCAATTTCAGAGCCATCTACATATAGTAGGTTCCTTTTTTAAGCATGTGTTTCAAGTAAATCTTTTCCGTTTGCTTCATAATTGTATCATTTATTTCTTCTTTCTTTCTCTCTACTTTTCATCTAACGAGAAGCAGCGACCATCAGGGTTTAAATGAAGAGTAACAATTTTCGGTGTTGGCTGCGCAATTGTTTGATTTAACCCCTCCCCCTTCCCCACCCAATCCCCCTTCTGAAATCTCTCCTGGCCATCTTTGTAGAAAGGGGGAAGGGAAATCCTCAGTGAAGGCACGACAAAAACCTCATAACCTAACTGTGAACTGATTTGAGATAGGGCGTTTGGACTAGACCCTGGAGCTGCAGAGGTATAGAACATGGAAGCACGATCACAGATTTTAAACATGCTTATCATGTTACAGATTACCATCGAGTCAGCTAGCTTGTGGTGATAAAAAGAATAGTCATCACTTCAATATAAAAATTCTCCCTAACAATCTTCAGACGTCAATCACGTCTTGAGTGCGGTGAATTTGATCATTTATCAATTCTGACCACCCAAGTCTTCTGTACCGCTGCAGTTTTAATTCCATGTTCTAAACGGTACGCAACCTAAGACTACAGACAGCATCCAGGCCTCTGATACACATCGATATGCAATTGACCATACAAAATATAATTTCTACATATAATGATCCTGTGTCGAGGACGTCAGAGTCCCGGAGGGAAACTGTTCACCTCTCCTTGTTCATTGACCGGGGCCCCATTCACTTTATACGACAGTTTTAACCTCATGCGCAACGGTTGCTGTAGAAATAAGAAAAAAGTATAAGTAAAAGTTTAAGGGCTGTATGAGCATGAAAGAAAAGGCTCATCAAAATAGTGAAGCAACTTTGCCAATTCTGCGGTTTCTCCGCTTGTTCAAAACGTACGTGCAACCGAAATACTGTGACTACATCAACTGCGAGTTAGGAGAACGAAATTCTCTCCCTGTGAAACCCACCCACCCACCCCACCCCATAAAAATTCCCCATTGACCATTACACTTCTTAAACAACATTTCATACAATGTCTTACTACAAGCGGTATTAAGTTAAAAAGTTGCAGGATTCTCACGCGCATGACCGCGTTTGAGACGCAAGTTACGATCAGAAAACGCACCAAAGCTCCGATGTTATCTTAACGTTAATGGCAAAAGGAGGCTAACACTTATTTTCAATTATAAATTAGTTTCTTTTCCCATTTTGTTGTTACCTTCGGTAAGAACTTTGAAAAATATCGATGAAAGTCTGATTGGAAACCTCAAAATTATAACAATGATAAATAATAATAAACTATATTATGCGAAAAAGGCTTTGTTACCAAACAAACTAACAAATGAATAAACAAACGTAACAAACGAGGCGTAAAACATATTACGCCTTGGCATCTTACTTCAGTATACGATGAAATTCGTTTACATGCATTGACATATGGATATTTAGAGAGGAAATGTGTCCTGGTTTCGCGCTAAAGTACCTCCCACTTCTACTGGGAAAAAAAATATTTACGCCTCCACACAAAGCTCCGCTAACATGTACGCGTTTTGGCAAATGTTACGATACACAATGTTGTAGAACTGCCATCGGCAGAACTGTCCCTGGGTACGTTCGAAAAAAAAACTGGTTTTCGAAATGGAAATGTAGCACAGGACGAGTAAACTCATAAGGGCCTTGCTTCAAGACAAAAGCACAAAGTTATGCATCATTGACCTTCCAGAAGTGATTGGCGAGTAACCTGTCTTCAAAACACTCAAAGACGAGACTACATGAACGATCTTGCACTGTACGCCCTGTTTCCTACATGGCTGTTCCCTAAAAGCTGCCACGTAGATTAAAAAGCGCCTCGTGTTTGAACAGCATTTAAACCTTTTGCAGACACTTTAGATGGACAATTCACGATGATAAGTTTGTTTTCTTTGCTTTTAATCACTTGAGGGCTGAACAACTCATTAACTCAGTCGTAGGGCGTTCACTTAACTTTATTTTACAACACGCGACTGAGCACACATTTTAGATTTGTTGTCCTCTGAGACCATAAACTAGTTGACTCCACAAAACACACCAAAAGAGGATGAAAGTTACTGAAACCTGTTTGCACAACGGAATCAATTTTAGTTTGAGGACTAATAAAATTTTATCTTGCAAACACACTACCAGCGCGACGGCTATGATTGAGTACTACTTTACATAAATCTCAGACAAAGCAAGAACTTGTTGATTAGAGGAAGTTTATTTTTAGGCCGTGCGAAAGAAAACATTTGCTACAAACCGCAAAAAAGACCGACAAGCGAAAACACAGGAATCCAACTGTCAACATCAAAGGAACCACAAAACAAGACCACCCCCATCACAGACAAAGAACTCTAGAGCTACAGCAAGATGGACAAAGGACAAACATCAATCAAGTGAAGAAATAAGTGCTTGAGTTGAAGATAACAGGGATGCTTCCAGCAAGGGAGAAAAAAAAACACTCCACACGTGGAAAAAAAAACAATATGTTCGACAGAGTGTCTCCAAAGAACACGTTGAAAATCCTCTTGGAAACACGTGCATGAAAGTCGCTTCAAACTGTCATTTCCGACATCCTGTAAGCTGAACGGGAAGTCAGAAATAAAACAACATCACACACGTGTTATGCCTCCGGCTAAGTTCTCGCAGAATGTATGTTTCTATTAAAGAACTAGGCAGGGTTGTTTTGTCGCTAGCGCTGATAAGTGAGCCTTCCTGTATTTACAGACTGAAAGAAAGGCCGTCAAACTTCCAATTTGATTTCCAATAAAGCCAGCGCCCTTGTCAAACTTCCAAATCCCCTTTCGGTAAAGGAAACAAACGGTGAATTTGATTGTCGCACAATGGTTGAATTTAGCTGGTAAATGATAGGACGAGTAAAGCAACGAATTCAAAGCAATTTCCTCTTTGAAGCAAGGGCAAGAAGAGTTGAAAACTTTCGCAGCAGACATCTTTGTAATGAGTGTACATGTACATGTACAAGTTTTTCACTCAAAAAAAAAAAAAAAAGAAAAAAGAAAAAGAAAAAGGAATAACTTTGTTCAGAAAAACTGCTCAATTAAAATGCCTTCCTGAGCCTTTAACATTATCATGGCGTGCGTCCTCGTCTTGAGCATGTTCGTCGGTGACAAAGTGTTACCCCGAAAAACCTCCTTTATACACTAGCGTGTTAGTTTCAAAAAGAAAGTTATATATTTGCACCTGCACTGAAAAATGCTCGTGTGAGTGGAGCTCTATTAACGAATCCGGCTCGTCGCAAATCGCAATCACATCGCAAAGAAATTCCCACCAGTTCACTCGTGCGAGTTGAAATCCTACCCTAACAGCGCCGAATTAAACAAGCTCTTCAGGCTAAGAAAATAAGAGGCTGTGAACGGGGCAGGCGTACAAATAACCGATTTACCTGTTGCGGATTGGCCACCTTTACTTCTTGGGTAATGGTTCCTGAGTTGCTGGGTGGCACCACATTACCAGACGGGCTTAAAAGTTGCAACTGGAAAGTCTGTGGACGAACAAAAGGACAAGTTATTGGCTGCAGGGCGTGCAAAAGTTTATTGCTTGTCATTACACTTTGCTGACATGAAGAAAGACGATCCTCTTGCACAAACATGAAATTTTGCTTGAGTTGTAGCTCTACTAATGAATAAAGGGTGTAAGTTTATCAAGAAACAGTGGTGCTGCGTCGGCAGGGGTAACAAAGTCATTTTGGTTTTATCAACTGAGTTGAAATTGCAAATTACCCACCGTAAAGAGTTTATAAAACTGACGTTTCGAGTGTTAGCCATTCGCTCTGACGATGGGCTATCGCTCGAAACGTCAGCTTTTGTAATCGTTACGGTGGCCAATTTACCACTTCAACTTTGTTGATATATCCAAATTATTTCGTTACTCCCACCGACGCAGCCCCAAACAGTTTCTTTCGAAACTATCAGCCGAAAAGGAAATAACTGCATACCTTAGGTACAGCTGCCTGGAAAACAAAATCAGTCATGGGGAAAGCGAGCGAGTTCGTGGCCGTTACCATGATGGACACCACATTAGATGGGTTACCAGGAACCTTCTCGAATGCAAAAATTATCTTTAAACCATTGTTCTCGAAGGCTGTTATAGGCGGGAAACCTAGAAAACACATGAGGAAATCTGGTCTTAGCTCCGTGCCGTTTCACGGGAGCTTTAAACAGTAGTAATGGGAAAATTCCCATTGACCAATGCCAGTTCTGTCTTGGTCACTCTTGCGAGTTACAGGGTTACGTATGGTGCTGCTTAAAAGACTTTGAATTGGAGGTCAATGTAATCCAAGACTGTACGTTCTGCGATTGCTTGAGAAATCTCGGACTATCTACGAATCCCATCAGGTCTTGCAGGAGTTTTGGGGTCGTACCGTAGAGCTGGTTTAGAAAAAGTGGGCAAATGTTGAAATCACAAAGGAGTTCACTCTTTGCTGTTGACTTAGAACACTTGCATAACTAAATGGATATAACAAATTCTTCTGTAGATCCTGTTCATTTTTCAAATCTCCTTAACATTTTTGCAAACTGTCGTTACATAGTTTCGAAATTTCTCTCCACCCTGATTACATGGTTTCCAGCGACACTGAACTTGAGATGATACATGTCAAGGGAAAACAACCGTGGCTTCGCCACTCAAAGCCTCCCGCTTTTTAGGTCGGTTTTTTTGTGGTTATTTGAGTTGTCAATAGCTTCATGTGACACTTCTTGATCTCTGCTCTATTAATGCGTTGTGATGATTTTATTTGTCGTTTGACGACACCCAGTCGAAAGGTGCTTTAAAATCGTATCATTTGCGGTTGATCTCACCTGCATTCGTTGAGCCTAGATCCAGACCTCCTAGTAAATCTAAAAGTTCACCGCCGGACGAAGACGCAGGAGCTGGAGGCTGGACTGGGGCGGGAGCGGGTTCAGGTTGGGTGGGGCCACCGCCAAGTAGATCCAACAAAGTATCCGACTGAAAGGAGATAACCAGAAACACAGCTTGGAGAAAATGGAGAAATTCAGAAACACATATAGTAATATTTCTTCAATTTCGGCGTCGAACAAAACTTGGGACACACTCTCTTCTTGAAGTAACCGAGCGAAAATTGACCAGACAGCCCGGACCGAGCTCAACTTTAACCTGCCATCTACTCCTAAGACGCCCCCACTTTTCTGATCTTCGTAATATGCACAGCACTTGTCACAAATGGACCTAATATTATAGCCTGGGAGATGGCTGCAGTTTGAATCCTCACCGAGGACTCGCATTTTTCTTTGTACAACACTCATATCAAGTATTCTATAACTTATGTACTGATAAGCTCCTCAAATATTTTCTTTCGTTCTGTTTGGCTGCTGTTAAAACTTTGGTTTTGCACCTACAACACTCAATGAAAAAGCGCTTTAACGGCTTACCGCTTGCTTAGGAGGTTTCTCTTCTGTAACAACTGTATAGCAGAAGAAAGACAAGTGAAATTCTGAGTTAGCATAATTCCACTGGGACAAAGAATTGATGTACGATAAGAGGTGATGTGCCTCCCAATGCACAAGCAGCGGTGCAGGGTGAAGAAGAGGTCGGTGAAAGTGTCAACTTAATGTGTAAAAACAGGAAGAGTCAAGTTGTTTTATAGAGCGAGAATGAAGTAAGGAAGTGGGCAGGTGGACAAGTAAGGAGGCGAGAGGTTTGGTAGGTAGCAGGCAGAAGATGGAAGCTTCTGTGTACCTTCCTGTATCTTTTGCGGTTCTTCTGGTTGTGCTGTGACTTCTCCATTTGTAACTGGCTCAGAAGATACAGACTTGGATTCCATAACGGGCATCTTCTCCAATAGAGCTGGTCTGAAAAGGATAACAAAAAAAAAAAACATTCTCTAAGCCATATACATTACCAGTTTTTAAAAAAAAATACCACCGACACTAAAAGAATCTATTTTGTGCTCGCTGTTACAGTCAATCGGTGCGATACTAAGGAACATTTTGCAGCAGTCAGAAATTAATGGGGCCTGTTTCCTAGCCTGCGGTCCAGATCAACCCTTCAACTCCCTAGATCTGATTGGAAATTCTCCACTCTAGCTGCTGTGCATTTCCTTTTAAATTAGTTTCCGTGGTGTTAGATCAAAATAACAGCTTCTACCTGATAAGTTTGAGTATTCTCATGACCTGTTTGATGGATAATGTATGGATATTATAGGGAGAAGTTACATGTTTATCACGAACGCTTTCACTTCATCAGTCATTAGTAACAGAAACATTTAAACCAGTCAGCCATCATAAAGCCAAGGTTAGCCGCCGAGCTTACAACACGACTACAAGTAAAACGCATTACCTCAAACTATCATGATTTTTGAAGAGAGAACCAAACTCTACGCCCCTCTGCTGCCTCGCCCTCCCCGAGCTTACAACACGACTACAAGTAAAACGCATTACCTCATACTATCATGATTTTTGAAGAGAGAACCAAACTCTACGCCCCTCTGCTGCAGTTCAACATCCATGTTCACTTCGAATTGATTTATTACGTTCTTAATCCGTCTGAAAAGGAAAAAAAATTGGATTTATAAGTCAACTGCTAGTTAAAGTTTTCAACAAAATGGAATCCTTACAATTGATCACCAGAGTTGATTGAAGTTGATTCAAAGTCACTCACTCCATTGTCGCGGTAAAGCGTGTGCTGAGTTTCATGACGGCAGTTAATGCATAATCTCTGCTGATGGACGTTGAATGAGAACTGTACAGTACACTTTCCAGTACATCAAGCACATCATTCTCCGTAATCTACAATAAACACGAAAAGTGGATTACATCAATTAGTGCCATGCTTCCAACAAAACTCCTTACATTACTGGGAAATTCCCAGCACAGCATCTATTTACTTTACCGTTCGCTGTACTGCAACATTCGCGCACGGGTAATACGCGCGAATTATGATTACGTGCTGCAGTACTCCCGTTCTGAGAGAGACCATCTGATACAAAATCCAACCACCTGTAAAACTCAAAATCTGGAGTTCAATGCATTCATTTCCCATAAGAAGCTGTGCTCTTAAAAAGGGTGCCTTGAAACTCTGCTTTCAAAAAGCGGGGAGTCTCACTACTTTAAGTTTTCACAAAACCACAGTTCTACGAGTCAACCCACGGTAAAAGTTGGACACCTGTGGCACACGGGCTCAGCTAGACCACAGCTCTGCCAAGTAGCAGTCACAGATCTATTAGCGCTTGTTGATTCAACTTACAGTGAGAGCTTCGTCTTCTTCACTGTCTACAAACAACAGATCTCCGTATTCTCCACAGCACCAAGACCCGACCTGGACTAGTGGTTGCTAAAAAGAAAAACCCAAATAAAACACGATTTAGATTGGACCACAAAATGTAATATATATTTGTTCTGATGCATCACAATTCTAAGATTTAAAACTTTACAATCAACCAAACAGTCTCAACCCAGGCATCTGCGGCCAGAATTAGCCTGGGAGAAAGTTTTCATTGGAGCTGCAGAACGAGTTCCTCGTAGAAGTCGAGTCCAAGGAAATGGAGAGAGTTCGTGAGAGTTGAGCTGGCTTGCTTTACTTACTTACAGGGAGGTCTGGAGAGGATCTGGCATGAAAGTTAGTGCCAGATCCCTCACAGAAACCCCTCTGCCCCGCCCTCACAAGAAGCCTGTGAGATATGCGTGCAGCAGCGCTGATGAGAGCATGCTCACACCCTACTGATTTTGCACTCAGTAAGCTCTTCCACCTAAACTATGCAGAACTGGTCGGTTTTGTCATTTTCTTCTTATTCAATGCAAGCATTGACAACTCTCCGAGTAAATAATTTCAGTTAATGAAGGTGTAAAAGGTTTACTTTAACCTGTACTAATGTTTCCAGAGTTGTCACCACAAAATTACCTGGCTAATGTCATTCTGCATGGCTTTAAAAAGTCGTTGCACAGCATAAGCTTGAAGTTCACTGGACGTTGACACCAGGTGAATCAGGCTTGGAACTGCATCATCACGAACGTAATTTCCAGCCTAAAATCCACAGCCACAAACACATTTCATTTATGCAACTAAAACATGTATAAGCATCTAGACAAATGAATTGATTTCTCTATCACTTCCACGAACTTTTACTACCCGTTTGCTACCAAGCTGAACACATGTGGATCCTATTTATTCAAACAAATATATTGATGAAGTCAGCTGCAGAAGCTAAAGGTTCATCTTAATGTATCTATTTCAATTTAAAAACTCAAAGTCATTCGATTTCTAAAATGTCAAGTACACTTTAGTGGAAAACCTCGAGGATGGGGTCTTTTCTTGATTGTTGCCCATGGAGTTAAAAACCATTGTTGACAGCCCTCATATTGCAGAACGTAATAATCACTCATTTTGCTCAGTTAAATCTTAAGTAGTGTTTAGCATGGATAATCATTGGGCATATTTACACAAACTGGCCATTGATGAAGCCAGGAGTGGCCAGTAAACTCACATTACTTATCTACGTATGATGCACGATCCTCTACTGCGAGGATCGTGCATCATACGTATCTATAACCACAGTTCAAAATATATGAACTTCATATATTCATCGTATTTGATTACTTATCTACATGTAAGAATGTTCACTTTGCAGTATTTTCTCTGCTCTTAAATGTTTTATTTTAGGTAATTGAAGAGTATGATAAACCCAACCACCACACTATACAACCAAGTATACTCACTGTTGTTAGAACTTTCATCATTGTGTCAATATGCCATCTTTTACTTGGGGAATGCCTGAAGGAAAAGCAAATTTTAATGTGATCAATATCTATTTCCTGCATGTAAAAAAAAAAAAAAACTAGCCTAGATTTTTTGCTCATAATCTTGCAATTTGTCGTAGCCTGTTCCAATTAGTAAACAGCACTAAAAAGCTGGAAACCTCCCTTGCTTTTTCACCCCTTTTCTGCTTTTGTACCGTGTGTTAATTTGCTCCATTTTTAATGTCTAAATGCTGGGAACAGGCTAAATGTTTTTGGATCGCCACCATCTTTGTGCGGTACCTGTAAGTTTTACTCTAATATATATCAAGGGTTTCAATGCTTGCTTCATGGTGGAAGCAGTTTTGAAAGCTAGAAAAATGGCTATGACTATCATTATCTACACCTTCCAATGAAAGATTTAAATATCAAAAACAATGCCTTGATAAGCAGATGAACAAACTCTTACTTTTCTGCTGCTAAGAAGACATTTGAGGTGACATATGACTTAAACTCCACATCAGCTTTGACCAGGAAGGTCAAGAGTTCTTTCACCATGCCACGAATGTTACTGGAGTTTATAAGAGCAAAGGACAACTCCATTGCACGCCTAAACATAAGACCCAAAAAAAAAAAAAAAAAAAAAAAAAAAGCAAAATGACCATAATGGGTATAATTCATTACTATATGTAACCCTGTCTGCCTCGATTGGGATCACCACCTTGTCGTGGTGGGGCAGCTTGCGTTCCCCAGTGACCCCTAGAGCTATGTTGGCTGGAGTCTTGCACTCCTAACAGGGACACCCATGACAAACAGGTTGAAGGGTAGGGGCCAGATGAAGAGTGATCCCACTGGCCCTCCAGGTTGGGGGTTGGGCAGAGAGCTGATAACCCTCTCCCGTAAAAAAAAAAAAAGAATTATTACAGAAACCAGAAGGCCCTATGTGCCATGAGGCATGAAAAGGATTGATGATGATGATGATGATGATGATGATGATGATGATGATGATGTGTAACCCTGTACACCCTAACATCAGTAGGCATATTCACTGTGCCGTTCTCTATACATTTCCTAAGGTGCTAATAAAAAGAATTGTTTAACTATTAAGAGCTTTTTTTAGTTGGTGATCATTTTCTATATTCTCAAGACCTCAATGCTTGATTCAGAGGTGTTGGCAAAATTACATGCTTATCTCTCCTAGGGTGAGAGAGGATGTCATTCACACTGAAACAACACTTGTAGATAACCTTCGCAGCATATATACAAGTAATATATATTCGAAGCACTATCTACCTTCTGATGGAAATGTCAGGATCCTTCAAACAGTCTAGAATTGTGGTACGGTGTCTTTGCACAGCATTATAATCTGCTGTTACAGTCTTTAAGAGTGTGTTCAGTGCAACATATCTGCAATACAATGACCAATAAAAAGTCAAAAATATAATTCCAACACTGGAACAAATTTTTCAACTCAAAAGTTCACTGAGGGTATTTTTGTGACAACTTCACAAATGAATGGAGCAAACAAACACATACATTCATGTGCAGAAAAATTACATGCACAGTCAAGTACCAACACAGCAATATGCAACTGAGTTGAATAAGTTTTACTTCTGAACAAAACCCGTCAAAATCAACCTCACCTTATATTTTTGTCATTGTTTAAAAGAAAGCGTCCTAAAATATTGATTGCTAAAACCTACAAGATACAAGAAGATCATTGCAATTGAAGATTGGTAAATTTCTAGTCCCCTTTAAATCACCACTTCTAAAATATTGAACCACCTAAGACTGTTCAACTCAAAAACAAAATCATGCAAGCTACTTTGTTTTATTTTTCTTTTTGACATTCAGAGACTCTGAAATTCTGGAGTAAACAGGGCTGTGGTCTAGCAGCGCCTGGTGGCCCCTGGCACCTTACTTTTGCCCTTGGGCAACTCAGGAATCTTAGTTTTTTCAAAAAAAGCATATGCTAGGCACCCTGGATTTCACAGTTTCAGAGCACTGGGCTCCCTTCAATTGTCCTTATAGCACAGCCTTGAGTAAGAAGATATATGAACAGTAATATTATATCTATTATGTGATTTTTCCTTTTGTAAAATAAAAAAAATGTGAAACAGAGAAAACTCTATTTAAAAAAAATTGATTCAAGAAACCATACCCTGAGCCCACTCTCTGACTTTGTATCCATTATGGTCAGAACTGTCTCATACAGAATGGCATTGCCAACATTTTTACTAGTTTCTGTGTTTGTTGCAACCTGTTACATGCAAAAATAAAGGGAAAACCAATATGTCAAAACTTATCCTTAAAATATTCCAAGGTAACAGTCTTTAGTTCCAACAGGAAAAAACATTTCCATAAACTTTGTTATCATAGTAAGCCATCTGGTACAATGCCAACATCCTGTAGACTTACAGATACCTATCAATACATGGAAAAGGCATTGTTCAATGACTTCCATTGTACTTTGCACTGATGCTATTGTTGGTCTATTATGTGCCATTGTGCACATGTTTGATGGCCATTACAGGGGACCTCTCACTCTAGTGAACATGTCACAGATCTTCCCCATCAGTTGGAGCCAGAGCACTCTTCAAGTGAGAGAGACAGGAAAGTGAAGTAGAAGATGGAGAATATTGAGAAGCATCAGGTTTCTATTCAGAAAATGTTGACTGCTGATCGAACACTTCATGGGGAAGATCTATGACATATTTACCAAAATTTTCTTCAGACAACAGGAATATAGCATCATCAAGAGTGAAAAACTAGAAGGCGAGTGAATGGGGCAACCATTACACATCATCAGCCTAGAGTGCATTGTGCACTATTCAAGATGACAGCTGCAGGAAATTCGAGGTTGCTGCTAGAACCTTCTTTGGAAAAGGATAAAAAATCATATTGCTTGGTAAGGTAATTTTTTTTAATGCCAGATCTATTGAGAAGTACATTTGGAACTACTCATTACAAGGGTGGAGATACCCTTTAATACAGTCTATAGGTAGGTCAAAGGCAAAGTTTATACTTGAGCAAAGTGACCCAAGAAGACAGAGAGAGGTTACCCAAGTTTGCATAGCAAGAGGTGACTAAGAGTGTTACTTCTCCCCTCCCCTACATGGGATGTCAGTCACCCTGCCCCCCCCCCCCCCCCCCACAGCATTTCATCGTGCTCCCCTGATAATTTCTGAGTACCCATTTCCTCCTGGGTGAAGAGAGGCACTGTGAGCGTGAAGCATTTTTCCCAAAAATACAACACAATGACCAATCCAGGGGTCCACTTCTTGAAAGTCCTGGTAACTTAACCGGCCCGTAAAGCTGTTCTGTTTTTATTCAAGATGGGGATTTCAAAAGTTTTGAAACTGATGCAATAAAACTATCAGCTAAAGAAACAAAAAGGACTGGTTTGGATGCCAGAACCTGCTTTCCTATCCTTTAAATTTGATTTTAAAACATTGTTACGGGCCCGTAAAGTTATCGGGACTTTCGAGAAATGGGCCCCAGGCCTTGTCCTTGGACCTCTCAACCTTGAGTCCTGGTGCACTAAACATTGCACCACTCTGTCTCCTACCCATTAACACATACTGTTGAATAAACTGAACAAAAGACTCATTCATTGTTCCCACTAGAAATAACTTCATCTACACACCTGAGCCAGCACATCATTCATCTGTTCACTGACTGATTCTTCATCTTTACCAAGCATTCTCAACAGTTGCAGAAGTTTTACCTGCAAAAGACAAATGAAAAATCACCACAAAATCTGTTGGTGGCTGGCATTCAGCAGGAGAGGAAAACTGCCCATAAACTGACACTTTTATACACAAGATCACCAGTGTTCTCCTTTTCATTAACTGACTGCCTGTAGTACATCTTATTACTGCTTAAAACCACTTGGAATTCTTGAAAATTTAATGGACAAACGATTGCTCTACCAGTTTGAAAATTTATTTTACCTGTTGTGCTTACACCTTATCATCTTTAATAGTAACATCCTCGTGAGGTTTTTCAGAAACTGTTTACAAACTTTTTACAATTTATAAAAATAAATAACGATAAAACTCGCGGTCAGAATTTAAGATAGTATTCCACCAAGTTCTAGGGCTTATAAAGGAAATGTCTGCCTCAATAGTGTGTCTTGCATTTAAAACAAGAGGAGAACAATCAAGGTTTATTACCTGCATGAATGGATCACTTATTCCAGAAACATCATGCTCAGGAGAATATCCTGACATTACAAGATTCTTAAGTGTCTTCACTAAGATTGGAACATGCTGTAAACAAACAAACAAAATAAACTTCGTATATGTGCACGAATTCTTGCAAATGGTATGATTCGAGCAGATTAGGTGTGGTCTTCACTAATAACAGCAACTTTATCAACAATAATAGATAAATTTAAAACTGCACAATGGATCACAACTATAAAACCTAAACAACCAGGAACACCATAAGTATTTCTCTGGTATTGAATAAGGGGGAAGAAGAATCAGCCAATCAGAAATAAGATGACCCAACTATAAGTACAGCACAGGAAATTAATTTGTGTTTTTTTTTTCCTTGCACTTCCTGCTCTACAAAGTGGTAGATCATAGAACAATAAAAATTGCACAGACACCACAGCTGTTCAGCTGACTTTTGTTTGTTATTTAAGATTTACAAAAACTTACCCTTCGAAAGTGTGAGAGTGTCTCAGGGTTTACCCGACACATCTCAGTAACAAGTGCAATTCCACACACTGCAACTCCTGGTCAAAAAGGTCAAAACAATAGTTTAAGTTGAAATGTGTTCCTTCAAATTATAACTATAAATAACACACTTCACTGCAGGGCTGCCTATCAGTATTGGCCAGTATATGTGTATTTGACTTGACCTATACAAGGTACCTGTATGTAATCTATCAATACTTCCTTTCAAGTCTTGAACACAATCCTGTATTCATCAGTGCTTTCGATAAGATTTGAAATAGGTGGCTACCTCGGTACAACACCTGCCGGAGAGCGACTTGATTGTGACTTAGCGTGGTGACTGTGACTTAGCGTGGTGACTGCAACTTGAGCATGGTGAAATATACCAGGCAACTCACAACAGAATACCCACCGGAGCTCTGGGTCTCATTGAAAGCACTAATTCGTGTAACTACAGCACTTTTATAATCAAAAGGTGGAGGCCATGAACAGTTACTAACACTGACTAAGATAATGGAAAGAACAGAAGGGGGTGGCATGGGCAATGCTTCAAGACACCTGCTACAAAAGGGCTCAAGATTTCCACCAGCGAGCTGCTTGAGAACTTAGAGTTGCTAGCCATGACTAAGTTACAACCGTCGCCACAAGGCTGCAATTCTGACCATGACTACTTTACTTGTTGGTACTAACCATGATTTCTTTCATTCAAAAGAGATCTTGTTGTGGGGACAAACACTTCCATGAGTTCCGGAACTTTTCGAACTATTCTCACTGCACAAAGCGCTGCCTAAAACAAACACATCAAACAATTACATTATAACCTGAGGATAGAAATTTCCCTCCCATTTTCCATTCAGAAGATGTTGGGGTTCAAGTGCAGGTACATTCTAAGTGTTGAGTGAGGTAGGTTGGGTGTGAAGCCCTAAAAGACATTTTTTAGTCACTTTGTGCCAAACAAAACTATTAATATGGGAAAATAACATTTCACTTACTTTTTTCCTCAAGTAAGAGTTTGTGGACTTGAGCAACTTTTCCACTTCGCCTGCTAGATCACGACTCATTTCCTGAGAACAAATGCTGTAATGCAAGGAAAATTGTTAAAACTCTTAGAAATTAAACAACAACAGGGTTCAATGTATTATTGTAGTATTAAAGGAGAGTTACATCCATGCTGTAAAAAACCCAATGTTAAATATAAGGACTTCTAAATCACCAAAATATTTTCCAGAATGGCACACACACACAAAGGAAACACAATGTTGAACTTACTTTCCTAATGAGCAAAGTGCCAGACCAACAACAAACTGGTTCTGATGACTCAAATCACTAATATATAATGAGAAAATAGTATAATATCAGCAGCAATTCTCCAGATAAAATAATACTTTTTTTGGCACACAGTTACATTTTTTTTTTTTTTTTGACATTTTTTACTCACTTTTTCAGAGAGTTTGTCACCAGGAGGTGGACATCTTGTCGTTCATCAAGTAACAACATGGCTCCTAGATAACCTATTCTTTTGTCTGTAAACTTGGGCGAGGCAATAAGTTTTAAACATTCCAGCTGTGAAAGAAAGTGGGTAACTATTTGGTAAAAGAAGCAGAACCAAATTTTCACAATTCAAACCTCAGCTTAAAAAAGAAACCAGACATGGCTGAGTGCAGCTGCAGTGAAAAAACAAACAAACAGACAAAAAATAAAAAAACAAACTTCATAGTTTGTACCCTCAAGCCTTCTGCTGAAAAAAAAAAAAAAAAAAAAAAAAAAAAAGGTAGGCTAATTATTACACCACTGATGCCTATACTAACATAAAAATTGTGCACTATTACAAGATCTTCCCTTTATTACTTCCCCTATAAAGTGTAAGGTGCTTTTTTACTATACCTGGCCAAAATGAGCAGGATATCCCAGCATGTGAATATACAGAAGCTTGGCCACATTTCGGCATCTAAAATCATTATCTTCCTCTCTGAAGGAATCTCTGATGGAGGCACACTCCTTTGCTATCACTGATCTTTCATCTGCAGCTGTCCTTGCGGCCCTTATTGTTCGTATCAGGTCCCTTAGTTTCCCTGGAGCTGGCATAGTCAGGCCTTTATTCAGGAGCTACTGTGAACAAAGTAATCAAACAATTTACTCAGTCATCTATAACATATGTGAAAATGCAAAGGAAATGTAATCTAGAACTGTGTCTGTGCAACCTTTTGCTCCCAAGATCTCATCAGAAATTCTTACCTCGTAAGAAATTTATTTTTTAAGATTAAATATAGAAAAAAGTTTATCAAATCTATCTAACATGATTCAATAACTTCTATGACAATCACCAGGCATCTCAAATCTATCTAACATGACTTAACAACTTCTATGGCAATCACCAGGCATCTCTTGAGATGCCATAAAGTGAATAGTTCCTAATTCAACTGTAAACCCAATTTTCATCAATTAATTGATCTTTAAGAGCTCTTTAATGTAAATTTTACAAGGAAAATCACAAGCATAAACCATAATAGAATTTGTGTGAAAAGAATTTTGACAATTAATTTGGCGTTAGACATGGCTTTTGTTGTCCCCCTTTAATGCCCTTGATATTTATGATTCCACTGTACTTAACAATACAACTTTTATCTCATTTCCTCAATTGTAAGCCACAGTAAAAATCAAAATCAAATACAATACAACTAGGGATGTATATATTCATGAGCCTGGAGATTAACATTACACAGAGATACTTCCGAACAATTTTAATATTGCTCTGAGAATTAAAACTGAAATCACATGAGCCAAACTTTACTCAAAATATCCAGTGCAACGAAAGTGAACGATAACAAAACTCAGTATGATACAATCGAAGATTGGCTTGTGGTTGAATTAAAATTCGCCACCAAAAGCGACACGAACATTGATACATAAATTACAATATACAGTTTAATTTAAAAACAGCCGCAATAATTACTTTAAAAACAACTTTAAAAGCAGCGAAATGTTGATATCTTATCAACGGTTTATCCATCAAAGCATTCGTGTAATTGCAGCAAGTGGGGTCGGCAGAGAGAGGAGGTTAACAAAATGCACAGTCGAATAAGTTTATATTTGCCTTCGTACAGAACTATGGTTTGATTTTCAAACATTATGCTTCACCGAGTACAAACAAGGCGTAACTGGTATTGGCCTAGAGTTTCCTTCAGCGCAAAGTAAAAAACAGTCCATTGAGGAAAATTCTTGTTTGAAAATTGTACAGTTGTCGTGTCTGACACGGCAAGTACTAAGATAACCTAGATCGAGTTTCTTGCCCCGTCCTTCCGCCTCTAACAAGAAAGAGTCAATTGCAAACGCTATTCGAAAGAAAGGCCACGGAAGCCACATAACCTGTTCTTTATCTTCACTCACCTGATCAAAGAACTTTGATCAAACTCCGCCTTCACAAGAAGGGAATATAGTTGTAGAATCGCTCCACGTTCCACGAAGACAGTCGAAGGGGGCCGGGGTAGTAATGCGCAAGTGCAGTGGGAGGGACATGGGCTACAAAGTCCCGGATGTAATGGGAGCATTTTAAAAAAATAGTCTTGCTGACCAGCGATGTCTTTGTAAAATGTTACGAAAAAAAACATGGCGCCTGGAAAAACGCACGTGCATTCGAAGCATAAAAACAAACTTCAAGCAAAAAGTAAAAGCAGTTCCGGGGTCAAAAAGGCTAAGAAGAACACCCTTCGTAAAAAGCAGGTATCTTTCTTATCATTTTTCAAAATAAGACGCTAAAAATGGTAAACGGAGATGCTGAACATGTTACAGTTTCGATGAAAATATGCTAGACAGAAAACCGGGTCGTGATTTGTGTGAAGCGTTCGCAGCGGTTGCCATGTCACACCCACTACTTCAAACTTCAATCCTTTTGTCAACACTTGTGCGAATCATTCAACTGCAAAGGAGGAAAGTTGATTTTTGAGCGCGCTGAAGATAGCCGGTCAGAGCGTAGGAAAACTGTTTCCAGCCAGCTAAATTCTGAGACATAACTCTCAACTCAACTGAAATAATGTGAATAAGACTGCATGTCAAAGAGTTGAAGTGGATTCTGTGTACTTAAGGCATCTGCCATCTGTCAGCTGTGTATTGGTTGATACTGTCAGCCAACATGTTGACGCAGTTTCAGTCAGTTCATTGGCCACTACTTAGTCAACATGTTGACCAAGAGTCAGCCAAGCATTGGTCACGATTTTCTTTAAGTTGGTAAATCATTGGTCACCACTATGTTGGTCGTCACTCAGCTGACACTGACCATTATATTAGGATCAACAGTTGGAAGCATATCATTAGCTATCATTCAATTGTTGGTAGTGTACTAGTGGACTTTCAGTGGTATATGTGTATTGTTAATGGCTGTTTTGCTAAAATGGTCATCTCCTAGCCCCTTCCCCTTACCCACAGGAGATGTTAAAGAATAGTCTTTATCAACTATGCCCACATGTTGGTACAGTGAGGATACAGCTCTAGCAGCCATCATTTTGAATACATAAAAGCAACGATGAAAAAAAAAAAAGCTGAGAAAAGAATGGTCTTTTACGTAGATGAATTATGCTGGCATGAAAGGTCACCTAAAATATATCAACCTAATAGCCCATTTCTGAATTACCCTTGTCCTCTTTTTCAAAACGAGGCCTGGTGCTCAACCATTCTTGTGAAAATTAGTTTAATTTGCATGCGAATGAAAACTTATTATCATATGAAAGGATGAGCACCAGGACTCGTTTTGAAAATGAGGCCAAGGGTAATTTGGAAATGGACTATTGTTCAGCCTTCATCAGTTTGTTGACCACTTACTCCAAAAGATTGATGAAGGCTGAGTGATTTCGTTGAAACCAATTACATTCTAGTCAAATTCTCCCGTGACATTATGTCTTAAGAGCATGGTATGAACATTTTCACGAGTCAGCCTTGTTTAGTGACAATGGCTTGACTCATGTAATCTTTTTTAAAGTGTGAAATCAAACTGGTAAGCATGTTCATGGCTGCATTTATTATCTCTCATTTCTTCACACAGTTGAAAGAGAAAACATTCCAGCAGATTGAAGAAGTTAACAAGAGTTTTACAGCTGCTGTTCATAACATAACATCAATTAAAAGCAGAGCTAAAAGGGAATCTGTTTCTACAGAAATGCAAGCAAATTTAAAGGTATGTGCAATTTATATACCTTTTGGCCCACAACTGCTGGAAGATAATCAAATCTTGAATCATTCAAGGTGCAGGTTCTTGGTAGAACTTCACATCCCTTCTTCGTGGCCTTCTTTTACCCAACTCCTACACAATAGACCTATGACCAATGCCAAGTATTGAGTTAAAAAGTTGGTCCTTGCTCACTAGCTAATGTACCAACTTAGTTTATCTACAACTGATCCCAATCTCTTCTTTAGGCCATGCTCAGTTTATGCTGTTTTTAAAATTGCACATCAACTGATACTGAGTTTTACTTTTGGTACAGATCAGCAAAGAGAAAAATTTTCCACCAAATACAGATGTTACACAAGAAGAGCTGCTAAAGACTGTTGAAGACATTGCAAACCTTTGACAGTGATCAAGATACTGACAACTCTGAGGGACTGCGGCAGTACCTGTTTATCTGTTCAACAGTACATTTTTGGTTGATTACAAGAATATGTCTTACCCCACTCTTGGAGAGGTTCGAGTTTACTTCTAAAATTCCTTGATGTAAACTCTCAAGGGTCCTATGTAGTTTCTTCATATCAAAGAGAAACATCTTGTAGAACAGGCAAATTGCAACTGAGTCAGCAACATATTCCTTGTGATGGAATTAACTGTAGTCATCTCGATCATCGTGGATATCATCATAAGCAGCAGTTCATTTTTGCTTATGATAAAAACATTCCATTAGGACATGATCAACATGGCATTATTATCATTATTATCATTATTAGCATTATTATCATAGCAGATCATTTTTGCTTATAATAAAAACAGTTTGTTAGAACATAATCAACATGGTGTAAAATCTTCATTGCTTTCAGCTTAAGTAGCATCTTTACAGTGGTGTTTAATGAAAAGTGCCTGTATTCTTTGTTCTGCGGTGAACATTTTCAAGGCATAGCCATAGGTGTACAGCACGAACAAAGTACTTGTCATGAGCTGATTTTTAGTTGTCTCTCCTAAATTTGTAGGAAAATGTTTAAGGGACCTACAGACTTACAAATAATTGTTTAATTCTTCCTTGTTATGGTAGTTGTTGCGACTTCCACGCTACGAGGCTCGCGCCACATTAGTTTCCATCATCATAATAAGGACTGCGGCCATGAAAACTGAGATATCATAAGGTCAGGAGGTTAGTTACCCATTTCCACCAGAATCATTCCTGGTTTCTGTACCGTAAAACAACTGGAGTAATTTTGAGGTACCCATGCGGGACAGGCTGTTGCAGCGGTGTTACCTTTCCGTTTTTCAGTCAAGCGAGGGCTAAGCGCGAGATTAGCGTAAAGGGTGAGTCACACGCGAGATGAGGAGTGCTTCTCAGGCTCTCCTCGCGCGTGATTCGCGCTTTGTTCTCAACTCGCGCTTGCCTCCACCCGCCTGAAAGACACAACAAATCAAAGCCTCTTCTGCTTTGTATCACAGACAGCCTGTGGATAGTTTGTTGGTACCTCTTTGGGGGAAACCAATATACTGTATTATCTGTCTTATTCAAAACACAACATAATTTATCCATTCAAAGCTGAAATCCGGACCTTCAGCGAGCTAACTACCCAGCCAATGTGTCTTCCATATGCTTATTAAAGTGAACATAAAGTATTTTTAGCGTAGTATATGAATCAATCGGTGCCAAAAGTTGAATTTCAGTTTTCCTCGAGTACAATGCTTATTCGCAATGAGCAACCCCCCCCCCCCATCCCCTCCACTTGCTTGAGAACCTGTTTTCGAATAGTTTAATTCAAGCGATAAATTTTAGGAAAAACATTTTCTCCTGAAGTTGATCGAGTCAATCGTGTTTTGTCTGTTTCTGTTACTTTGCATGAACTACATGTTTGCATTCATTATAACCACAGGAAAATGAAAACTTTCGATAAGGTAACGTACATCATGGAGCTTTTTTGGCATATCTAATAAACTATTTTCGGTTTCCTGCTGGGATTGTAAGTCCTGTTTAAACGTCTTTGTATAGCATTTATAATTGCACAGGAAAGAACTATACCAATGTATTGTGACTATTGTCTGCCACAAGCATCGGTAAACAGATGTTAAAAAGACTACAACAACGACAGTTTAATTACATGCGCGCATATCAATAGCCCATCTGGCAACGACCTCACCCGGGTATAAATACGTCGTGCAGACCGCAGGCACTCCTAAAGAACAAGAACAACGTAACACAAAGCAAAGCAACTCTTTGATTGTCAAGTGGTCCTTTACAAATGTCCCGGGCATCGAAAGCGGTAGGTGGTATAGGAAACTGCACTACAAAAACATGTTTTTAAACTAGACTTAATCCGTCGCGTCATTACATAAATTCCCTCATCTTTAGAAACCTTATTGGACATTTAGCAACAAGGATAATATTAATGAAAATTGTGCGCTGAGGAAGTTATTATATGATAGCTTCAGAAAAGGACTTCAGTTAAGCAAAATAAGCGTTTGGTCGTCAATGTTCGAGTCGGCGAAGATTACACTCGCTCATTCCTTGGTTTCAATCAACTCTTTGACCGATCACTGAATGCAAATCAATCAAACAAATTACTTAATTAAGGTGAATATATAAACTAAGTAAACTTTTATTACTTGTACATTTCATTTAGGTTTCATAAGAAAAGAGCTTTTGGTGGTAATCACGATAAAGCATTTTTGACAATTATTTCAGTAAATTCGTCTCACGGCTTATCAATTACTGTCATTAGAGACCCGCCCGGGGTTGTTCAAAGGTGAGTTAATTAAGGTAACCCAGGGTTAGTGTGAAATTTGATTTCAGATCTGAAAGCTTTAAAAGAAAATTCAGTTTAATTCTCTTTGTCTACATTTTGATGATTGAATGCTCTAAAAAGAATTGGGAAAATTATCCCAAACGGCTTTTGAACACCGAGGTATGGAAACCTGGATCAAAATTTAATCATGGGTTAGCACTAATCGGCCTTCGAACAACTTGGCAGAATTCTAGTTTTTGCCTGAGCCAGGACTTTATGAGACTACCCCTCGTTCTGTCCAGTAGTGGAGTCCTTGTCAACCATTTCCCGATAATTGTCGTTCGCAGGTTTTGGAAGAATTGGGTTTTCAAACAAATACGGATGGTATGTATACAATTTAATTTAATTGCCAATGCACTGGTATCCTTAGATCTGAGACTCTTCCTATGTAACAACAGACGTACTTAGTTACAATGATGATAAGGTTGAGATCGGACGTCAGCATTATCAGGCGCCTCTGGCAGCTGCTTCAGTCCATGTAACGATCTCACCTTCTCGCCCATCCCACCCCAGGGGAGGACATCCACCACACAGTAATCTCGTGCGTGGGAAATTAACGTCTCCTACCCCTAACCCTGCAGGAGACGGGGCCTACGGTTTATTCGTCCTTATCCGAGAAGACTAGAATATCTATCCATTCCTTGATATTATAGAAAGGTAGCAAATTCTCCTCAGTTATTTTAAGACCATGAGTATTGGTCCGGCCAGGGCTCGAACCCTCGACCTCCCGCACAACACAATCCGGTGCTCTAACCAATTGAGCTAACCGGGAGGCGATCGCCACGTTCGATCGCCCACAGCAAATTGTCTCCAGGCGACCCTGAGATCATTTAAGTTTACATTATTTTGAATGATATGCGAGAAAGTTTAGAGAAGTTAAAATTAGAATTTTTCATTAAAATCTTAAGAGTGCATGGGTTTAAGAATCCTTGTTTTGATCATCGACCTTTTCTTTTAGCCTCAACAGGACAGGCGAATCTTCAAGAAAGAAGAAACAGTGAACAATTAACGGTATGATAGCTTACTTGATAGACGATTTATCACCAAATGCTTAGTTCTTCGTTCAACAGTGAGCAGTTGATCAATTTTTCTCATTTTTGAGAGCTTTTTTTGGTAGCTGTAGTTCACGTTAGGTAGAGTCTTTCAATTGATCACGCACAGAACAATCAAAAGCCCAAATTGGACAGTTGGGTCGCGGAGTTTCGGAATTCTTCTACAACACGGCTCTTTATCTTTTACCCGCACGTCAACCTGTCACATACCGCACTACTTTTTCCAGGTTTCATACTTAGAAAGAAGATGGAACCAGTCAGCAAGCGAAGGGAACCTCCCAGGAATTGTTGCATTATTGGAACAAGATCCAAGCCTTGTAACAACACAGGTGTCTTATTCAATGATTTTTCAAACTGGCGCAGAGATACAAAGGAAAAAAAAAAACTTCCTCTTTGTCTCTTACTCGTAGCAATCTGTTAATGAAGATCTCGTAGCAATCTGTTTAAAGAAAAGCCAAGTTATAAGCGAAGCCGTACCTGGAGGGGGGGGAAGGAGGGCTTGGAGTGCGAGTGAAACTCCTCCCCGCATGATATGACTGAGTAAGATGGAATGCTGCTAAGTTGCAAAAGGCCATTTTGAAAAGCGGCTGCGATTCGTTCGAATAGAATGAAATCTGTGTCGTGCTGCTTGTTATTTTTCTGAAAAGAGTATCTGTAAAAAATTGATGATTGTAGAATACCTTCTGTTTGGAAATCGCAGGAAAAGTTGTAGTTGAAAACTAAGATAATTTTAGGAAAAATATGAATGGATATTCTCTTTAATTAAATTCAGTTGTACTGAAACTTATTTCTTCTTTCTTTTCTTCAAATTTGCGTGTCCTTCACATGCAAAGGATTTTGTCATGGTAAGCCATTACTTCATATATATATATATATATGTTCCAACTAGCCTTCCGGTTCCTAAAGCAGACCTTGTTCGGCCAGACCTGAACACCTGTATAAACTATGGCGTCATCGTGAAATTTCGTCCACCCTTTCCCAGACCTCACACCAACAACGAGTCAGGGAATACGCATAGGGAAAGGGCTCTTTTCCGACAATAATTTATTGACAGCATTTAACCAGAATAATAAATATGAGAGTGATCTTCGTAGAAATGAACACTACATAAGCAGTTGTTGTGAAAATAGAGCCTGAAGAAAAATTCAGGCTTGTACGGGAGTTGAACCCATGAGTCTTGACCTCTGTGATGCCGATGTGCAATTACCAGTGGTTGAGCACTGCATTCTCATATTCGTCTATTCACTCCCTATTAACAATCTTTTTCTTTCATGATCACCATTGGAATGGTGGATGAACAACTTAAGGGTGTAAGTAATGCATTTCCCATTTGATTCGTTTTGTCTTACGATAATTATCAAACTTCAGTTTATTAATGAATCGTTTTTCATTCTTTTTTTCTCTTACAAACGGCTCTTCGCGCGTGTTGATTCCAGTTTGTAAGTATTTTTACTTTTACGATTAAAAAAAAACTCAATTTCCTAAGTTATAGCTCGTCTGCGCCTAAATTTTAGTCGTAATTAAGTCCGGGCACGAGTCAAGTGGTTTTATTCTGCTGGTGCATCTGTGGCATGGAACGAAATGGAGTATTACTACTTCATTTGGGTGAGAGGCTGATCAGGGAACCCAACATTTTCGTCAGTTGTCCAATACTTACACCAGGATCAAGATAAAAACAGTGAGAGTGATGTGTCTCGTCCAAAAGAATAACGAAATCATGTGACCTGTCCAGGACTTTTGCAATTCTGACCCACTTCTCGACTCATAGTTAGGTCCCTAAAAATGAGATTGCAGATAACTCTGCATGATACACTAAACAATCGGACTCACATTTTGATTGTTTGCAGACTGCTCTTCACTGGGCCGCCAAAAAAGGAAGGAAGGATATCGCTGAACTTCTCATAAATACAGGAATGGATGTAAATATAAAATCAGTAAGGATTCAATTTCTTTACGTTCATAATTTCTCTTTCTCTTTCGGACAAATTTACATATGTGATGCTGAATTATTTCTTTTTCTTTCCGTCTCCCACAATTCTCCAACACTGGTAATTATGGTCTGCGTGGCATTCTATTCACGATTCTTCAATTGAACAGAAGGTAAGAGTTTGCCGTCACTTTTTCTCTATTAAATCATGCTCACAGCTTTATTGGTGCTAGATCAAAAAAACAAAACAAAGTAAAAGAGGATGAACTCCTCTTGGACGACGAGGCTTTAAAGTTATTGGCAATAGTTCTTTTAATCCCCCATCCGTGAACAATTTGATCAAGCGTAAAAGCTGTTTGTTTGTTTTCGACTGTCTCCTGAATAATGTTTGCACACCCTTTAAGAACTACTTCGAAAGACTGGTTCATTCTAAGGCCACTAGGAATAACGGTATATCAGTGAAATTACCCAAAGTACGTTTAGAATTTGGTAAAAAGAGCTTCTATTACCAAGGAGCAAAGACTTTCAACAACCTGCCTGCTGAACTAAGGTCGTTAGATTCGAGACTGAAATTTAAGAACAAATTGCGAGATTATTTTAGTTAAATTCGATCTAAACGTGGTTATAGGTATCCTTTTTCAGAGCATTTTATTTTATTGTATGCTTTTCTAGACCTTAAGATCAATGATTATATCTTGTTAAGTTTTATTTTATTTATTTATTTATTATTTTGACAGGACCCCAAGGACAACAGTGTTACACACTGATGGGTTTTCAATCCTGTATAAAAATTCGTTATTATTATTATTATTATTATTATTATTATTATTATTATTATTATCTGGAAGAGAGAACTAAGAGAGTATACTGCACCTAAGCGGATTTGCTATCTTTCCTGGATTTGCCCATCTCCACGATATCAAGGCCTTATTTCTTTATGATAAGGGATGTCTCCCTCAGATCGATTCTAACTAACTTTCGGTTAACTTTTTTTTTCTTTTTGGTTCCTCTTTGTCGTCTTGGATGGAACTGGTAAGGGGGTAAGTGGATATTTTATAGTAAATATACTTTGTTTAGTCTTTTTTCCCCTTTTTATGCGCACTGTCTTTTAGGGCGGAGGAAAAGGTTGGAGATGCTGCAAAAAAAATGGCGGCTCTCCTAACCTAGGGCTAGTGTTCTGGCAGAGAAGCCCATAAACTTTGAATAATAAGTTATTTACCGAGTTATGACTTTCTAATTGTGTCGTAAACCTCTATTAGGTGGCGTTTACTTGGAAAACCGTGGCCTAATTTGCACAAGAAGAACCGAGAAGTTTCCTTACCAAGATAACTTTCATTAATATATCTAATATGCCGAACGTAGAGTAATCTGAATAATTTCATTTCAGGGATACACTGCGTTACATCTCGCTGTGATCCAAGGCCGAGAAAACGTCATTGCTTCTCTCTTTGATAGTGGTTAGAGAATCCCTCTTTTTTCATCTCGTGCTTAACCTTCATATTATCAGCACTGTTTTTTTTTACGTTTGCTATGGCACCGACAAGGAAAAATTGTTTGAAAATCAAGAGCTTCTTCAATGTGCGATCATTTCTTCTATTCTCATGACCTATACATTTTATTCAAGGGTGGATCTGTAAGGAGAAACTAGAAGCCAGTCACTTTTAGGGGTTAAAAAGGTTTTGCGTTCCGTCGTTTCACCTGGGGCCCAGTATAATAAAGTTGAATATCGCAGGACTGGACTCCCAGATCGGTGTTTCTTAATTGCATCTGGACTCATCGTTTTTTCATCGTCTCTCTTTTCGCCTCACATGTTAGGAGCTGATATTGACTTGCGCGATAACAGCGGCCGGAAACCTAAGCATTACGTCAAGGAGAATACGTCACTCTGGATACAAAGTAAGATATCTGAAGACCTTTTTATAGAGCATGCGCACTTCAATAACAAAATGGCCGTGACTGAAGCTGGAGAAACTGAGGAGTTTTTAGTCTTTCAAAATCTGTATAGCTCGTCCTTTTACGCTGTTTGTCAGTGGTTAGCGTTCAGTTTTTCACCACATGCAATTTAGCGGTGCGCACTCTTAAATGCTAAACGGCCTTTGTTTCAAAACAGGTTTTGTTATTGTAACCTCCTGAGTACTACTAATGTGCTAATTTCATTTTTATTTCTTTCAGAAAAACTTGGAAAGACATTGGCACCGTCAGGTTAGTGTTTAGATTATGCCTTGCTCGTGTGAACCTGTGCGAAGAGAGAGCGGAAATAAAATCAGCAGTTTTTCTGTAACCGTGACTCGATAATTAGATAAATTTACCGACCGTTACAGGGTTTGCTGAGTAGATAATGGCAATATAAACCGTAAATATCCCCGATCGTCAGGAATTGTTCGAAACAATCCGGAGATTGGGGAGCGTTTTTCTTTATCATCGTTTTTATGACGCGTCTCAGATTTTTTGCGTCGGCTGGTTATTACCAACCACGTGATTACCAACGAAAAATTTCTATATACGTCAGCGACGGGTTGATGACTTTTAAAAGGGTTAATTAAGCTTATTATCAGTCCTCAGTTGCTTGTTTCCAGTCCCACTGAATTCATTCCTGGAATAGATAGCGTCACTGATGTCTAACTCGACATGTTGTCACAATCTGAGGTGGTAGGGGAAATTTGAAATTCCCGATCGTCTAGCATTTTCTGAAGGAACAAAGTTCAAAAAAGCAGTCTGTAATGCAACTGTAGACCAGCTGAAACAAGTTTTATTTCTTCCTGCCACTGCAGTTTGGGTATCTTCTGGGGAATCCCTGAACAAAGGACTTCAAAATATCGGCTCCATATTCCTACAGATGAAGGTACTGAGCAATTCACTTGGAACCGGACTGGACAAACTGGACGAGGAACCAGGAACATTATCTCCTTTAGGACCTCGAAAGAAAGTGGCAAGATCGGTATTGTGTGTGTTTATAAAGTTTATAAACGTATATGTGCACGATCCTTCGCAGTAAAGCACTATTTAAGCAATAGTGAAAATCAGACCTGAAAAAAATTCAGGCCTGTACGGGATTCGAACCACTGACCTCTGCGATACTAGTGCAGCGCTCTACCAATTGAGCTAACAAGCCAACTGGGAGCAGGCCATCAAATTAATTCGACATCATGACCCGTAGATGATAAATCAAACAACAAACATATGAAATACATAGAAATGAACTGAAACGTATATGTGCACGATCCTTCGCAGTAAAGCACTATTTAAGCAATAGTGAAATTCAGGTCTGATTTTCACTATTGCTTAAATAGTGCTTTACTGCGAAGGATCGTGCACATATACGTTTCATAACCGCAGTTCATATATATGTATTTCATATGTTTGTTGTTTAAAGTTTATAAAGTTTATAAAGTAGACAGGGAAGCACTCAAGACTGAGTTCCCGCGTTTACTCTTTGCTAAGCGTTTAGCTCCTTAAACACTGAGTTCGAGTGCTTTTTGTTCGAGTATCGTGAGACCAAATTAAAGTAGTCACAACAGCCAATCAAATAAAGGGGAAATACCATTAGCGGCTAATGAGATATCAAAGCAAATCAGGCAAATTGCTTCAAGCGCGGGAAATCACAAGTGACCAAGTCGCAGGTGGCTCAATTTTGATTCTGATTGGCTAAGAAAATTGCATGAGTTTTCTCGACCAATCACGAAGCGGAGTAAAGTAAAACCTTAGTAATCCCTGGTTACTCTCACGCTCAACTGAAATTGGATGCAACACGAATAGGCGTCCATGAATTTAAGGCAAAATTTTGGTCCTCGCGAGCAGAATGTGTGACGTCGTGTTGATGTAACGAGCAGTCCGGTCTCGAGCCCTGGCCTGGATCTGTGTGTTGTGTTCGTAGCAAGACAATAACTTTATCAATGCCTCTCTCCCCTCAGAAGATCAAATTAATAAGTACAGGCAATTTGATAAAATTCTGGAAGGGTGATATGAGGCTGGACTCGTATTCCAGACAAAGGAAGTAGCAGTGATATCAGCCGTTTTATTTTGTAAACTCGGATAGTAACGCGGAACTACCAGGGCCCAGTTGTATAAAGGACGGATAACGCTATCCAACGAAGAAATTGCTATCTAGCGGATAAACAATAGCAACAGGTTCCGCACTATCCACCGTACCCTGCGAGCAGAGCCTTTTCTTCTTTTCTTCTTCTTTTTTTCTTTTCTTCTTTTTAACCCTCCAAGGGAAAGGCTCTGCTGACATCCTGTTGTTGCTTTGAAATGCCGAAAACTCAAAACTCCGGGCCACTCAAGCCGGTTTTGCCTCCAGTCAAACCAATTTTGGTGCGCACGCCTTTGTTTTTCATGTAAACAGATGACCATATCTGCGCCCACAATAGTTCAAGGGGGCGTGGAAAAAGATCAGTTTTTAGGCAACCGCCGCGCATGTTCAAACGAGCAACAACAGGATGTCGGCAGAGCCTTTTTCCCTTTTCGATTCGAGGACAGGTTAAAAAGGTTCTGCTCGCAGGGTATATCCACCGGATAGAGATTTATACAGTGGATAGCGTTATCCAACCTTCGAACAACCGGGGCCTGGTGCCTAAGCATGAACATGGTTGCGGGTGCAAGTCAGGTTGTTAACATTAGTTCTAATGATGCTAACTTTATTCAAATTCCAGTTAAATCAGGCATCGTTGTTTTCATAACTTTCCATTAAAGAATGAGAAACTGAAATTACTTTTTTTTTAAATTCCTCTTTTGATTTTTAGGCGTCGTTTGTCAAGATCTGCAGAAACGTTACTAGTAAATTTAAGGACAAAAAGGCGCCTAGACTGGAAATCCCTGAAGATATCGAAGATGTCATAGGGTGAGTTTTGATTTGGTCCAATTTGTCATTTGGACAGTAGTCCTTTCTCTTGAATATCAACAAAGAGTTTTTGCTCCTTTTCGAGGGATTTCTCAATGAAAGTTCCCAAATTGGCACTCTGCCAGTGAGGCTCGTAAAATTAAACTGAAGAAATTACAATTGCTAATCAGAAGAGGAACCAGTGAGACTCAAAGAAAGCGCTTCTTAACTGTCTCTAGCGCCAGAGACGAGGATTGAAAAAAAAAGGCGATTGGATGAGTTTTCAGGAAATCACACAAGATTTCGAGCCCAATCACGAGGCAAAGTGAACAAACGTCTATCTAGCACGAACTTCTTTCGACACTGTCGTCCTATAAAACCATTGTTTTTTCTACGAGACAATCTTCTCTTTCTTACCCGAGCACGGTTTAAAAATTTTCGTTTGCTCAGAAATCAATTTCACTTTCTCCTAGCGAAAGACCCTGGAAGATCTTTTAAAACTCTTCATCTTTGCATTGTAGTTATCATAGGTCAGAGCGAGCAAGATCCGCTCCAGATATCAACCACATCACAGGATGGAGTCCGCGCATTGTGCGAGTGATGCCGTAGCAAGTGACATGCAAGAACCTTGACTTTCACAGCCTTTTTCCTTGAGTGTGTAACATGACCCCACTGGCTCGTATAATCTTTAATCTCTTATGTGATCCCCTTTGTGATATGCCGTCAGGAGGCAGTTTTCATAGCAGCCCCTAGTATAATTTGCGCTGCAAGACCGTGCATATCTCCGTCCCCGAGAAGATTTGAGGCGAGGTTTGCCGGGGGTCTGGCACTAGTGCTAGACCTCTGGCCGACCTCTCGTCAACTCGCGTTGCTTAAAGCATCATATGTTCTCGCTGGCGAAGGAACCCTCGTGTCGAAGCGCAAATAGTCTACCTGATTCCTTTTCCTAAGTGTGTCTTCCCCAGAAATAACTGCAAGGTATATTTTCCTCCCCACTCTGTCAACAATAATCAACAGGTGTTCGTTTTATTAAAAGATTAAGACTACAAAACATGACATCTGTACAAAAGGTGCAATAAATATTACCAACTACGTATCGAACGTTTCTTTTCAACACCTAAATCACTAATTCACATAACAGAAAAGAAATGAAGAAAGCCCCGACGAGAAAGGAAAACTTGCTCCACTTTTATGGTTCAACCAAATTTTATAAAAATATATTTTCTCCACTTTCAAATACCTTAGTGTTTAGTTAATCAGTGTATTAAATATTTTTTTTGCGAATCAACACCAATGGTTGACACTACCTACGCACGACATCGCATAACCTTCACAGTCTAACAACTGATCTACATTCGAATTCTCCTATCCCACTGTTAAACAATATTTTTCCCCGGATTGTCTAGTGGCACCTTGTACAATATATTCCAAAGTTGCTAAATATCCATTATCGACACTAGTCTGGCTAAAACAGAAAGCTAATGCAGCAACAAATTAGCTGCCTTTCCTTCCTGGGGTTAAGTATAACGTGCAAACAAATCATCAAATGCGTTAAATCGATCACGAGGTAGGGGAGGAGAGGGGGGGGGGGTGTAGCAAGGTCGGTTTTTTTTTTATCAACAAGATCCTAATCTAATAATCAGTCTATTACCGAGCACTGCCAATAATTAGCTGCAGAACACTACTTCGCGTCGGTAAAATTTCGTCTTTCAGGGCTCGTCCAGCAAGGCCACAGTTAAACAAGATTCTCAAGTTTCCCGTAAATTTGTCTGGCTCAGTTGTACAAGTTCTCTCCTTAAAACTAAAGGAATCTAATGACATCAAACTACATCAGTACTACAATGATTGCCAGTGCAAGAGGGTAGAAATCACATGATGGCGCAGGCGCGACTTCCTTCAGTGACCTTGGGGTCTTGTTTGATGACTCCACCGTTTGCCGTTGTACCGTTCTGATTTTTAAGCATCTGAAAATTTACACAAAATAAACGAATACGTATACATCTACCAAGTAGAACGGAACCTCTGTTGTGAGGAGAAGACATAATAAATGATAATGGCGGGGGATGCATCAATTTAGTAAATCTCAGTTCCAGACTAGAGATTTGAAAACGAGAATTTAGATATCGTTAATCGGCATATAGCTAAAACAAAACATTCCGGGTATATCTCAACAGTATCCGTGATGTATTTCTTAGTCCTGCGGCAGTTAAAAGCTACTGATCGAAAAAGAAGGAAATATATTTTGAATTTGCCTAACAAAAGAGAATTTTAAAAAAAATTGAGTCTTTTCCTAATTCCTGACTGCTTTTTAGCAAGGGTAAGGGCTTATCTTAGATTAAGTGTGCAGGGCTGCTTGTTTTCAAGACGGGAAGACAAAACACCGCGAATAATATAGGAGAACTTCTGAGATCCGTTCTAGTTTGTTACAGGTTCTAGTTTGTTACAAGGTCATCTGATTGACTTACCACCATCAGCGTGTTGACTTTGTACTTGGTGCGTCCGTACTGGTGAGCAGCTGCCGCGGACACTGCCCGATGAAAACCTTCAAATGTCTGTTCTTCCTTCGGTTTGTTGGCCCATTCCTGACACAGATCCTGTCGATAATTAAGCAAAATAGCAATTTCTTCAACTCTACACTGACAATCAAGTAATAGATATCGCGCACCGAACACGGGTTCCAGCTCAGCAAAGGTCCGATACGCGCTTAGAGAGGATTTCACATGCGCACAACTCAACAATGGACACGCGCTTAACAGCGGTTACGCATGTGTTCAGTACGCATTGGAAAAGCGCTCAACAAGAGTTTAACACGTGCTCGGTGTAAGTGAAATTCGCTTTCACGCTTGCCACAGGTACAGGTAGCTTTTATTTCTGAAAGGCTTTCTTTCCTTGTTGCATTGCGTTGTAGCTGATCCTCCCACCGTCCCCCCTGAAAATCAGACCCTGATTTTCAGGGGGGACGGAGGGAGGATCAGTCGTCGCGAACTGAGTATAATGGGGGGGGGGGAGGGGGTATAGAAAGTTGACTACCGACGAGGGATGATTAATAGAATACTACAGAGCCTAAGGGGGGACGACCAAAATCTTCAAACTCCCCCCCCCTCTCCACAGGCGACCGGCCATTGGTACTCTCACAAAACCCTCGCACACGTACCGATAATGATCAATACCTCGATGAATTTACCTGAATGCGCTTTTCCTTCTTAAGCAGGAGTTGGTTTTTCCTCTTGAGCAGAATATGTTCAGCTTTCAGTTGAGCAGGAGCGATGTCATGTCCTACCATGGTGGTGGAACGACCTCCCATACCTGGTCTCACCATTTGCATTTCCATTTGGCGCAATTCCTATCATAAAACAATAATAAAATATCATCTTACTTTTAAATTCTTGTTACGTTAGTGTTCATGGACCACTTTCATAAATGGCTGCCGGATTAATATTCTTTTGTCTAAATTTAAATGAGCCCTTCTGGCCTCGCTTGAGATAATATATTCTTTTGAATTTTGTACTGGAGAACGAGGCCGGAAGGGCTAATTTCAATTTAGACAAAAGAATATTAATCCGGCAGCCATTTATGAAAGTGGTCCATTCTATGCTTTAATCTCGCAGTTTATTTCCTCAATCAGGAGCACCGGTGGACTATCAAGGAGTAGCCTGTCAGCCGGCCCTAAAATCTTTGCACTTCGTCAGGTACGTTTCTTTGTCCGCGGAAAAGAATGGGGCTTTGAGAAACGCAAACCGATGAGAAAACTGCAAGGGATCTGGCACTGATAATTGGTGCCAGACCCCCGGCAAATCTCTCCCCGACTCGTCTCTAATCTTTCCGTGGGCAGAGAAACTCGCGTCCTGAAACGCTGATGATGAGGATCTGGACCTGCTGGCAGGCTAGCCAAGGAGAGTTGACGAAAATACATAAGGGTAACCTGTGATAGACTAAAAAAAAACATTCAAGGAGAGCACTTAAACTGCCACTCGCTTAATGCCATGCAAACCGGAATAAGCCAACAGGCTCGGTGGCTGACTTCTCCCTCGCCAATTTTAAATAAGGCCTTACATGTCCCAAACTTCAAATACCTTTGTTGTCATTCTCTTTCGAGTGACGTCCGGATCACTGTCCTCCTGGCGACCCATGAGTTGAAAGGTGATACAGCCGGAGTCGAACCAGTCCAGCAGCTCTTGTTTCACCGAATCAAAACCAAACACTTTCGAATCCTTTTCATCAAACTCAGGTGATAACGTGTCTCTAACTGTTTTAGTCACAGTAAATTCCGTTTCTTTAAACGGTTTGTACCTGATGTACAACCCCTTGTTGAATCTGCTGTCGTGGACGTTAGCATTACGAATGGAGACCTGAATAACAACAAACGCGACTATTGCTTAACGAAAAAATAACATTGCCTTAACTATCCGTACGAATCCCTACTGTAAGGTTACAATTACAATTACAATTACAATTTATCACTTATAGAGCGCTATTTACAATGACAGATCAACAGCGCTTTACAATCAATCCTAAACCGCCCATCCAACCCCAGGGGAGGACATCCATCACACAGTAATCTCGTGCGTGGGAAATTAACGGCTCCTACCCCTAACCCTTCAGGAGACAGGACCTCCATTTATTCGTCCCTATCCGAGAAGACTAGAATATCTAACCATTTCTTGATGTTATAGAAAGGTAGCATATTCTTCTCAATTATTTTAAGACCTTGAGTGTTGGTCCGGCCGGGGCTCGAACCCTCGACCTCCCGCACAACAGTTCAGCGCTCTATCCATTGAGCTAACCGGGAGGAGGTCCCGATAATTAACATAAAAACATGACTAACATCAAAATTTAAGAACGAAACCAATCAAAACATTGAAGATCGAGTACATTTTTAATAAATTGGATATATCAACAAAGTTGAAATGGTAAATTGGCCACCGTAATGATTACAAAAGCTGACGTTTCGAGCGTTAGCCCTTCGTCGGAGCGAATGTCAATGATCGCAATTTGACTGTCAATTTGACTGTCAATTTTTAATAAATTGACAGTCAAAACAATGATCGCAACAAATACATTCAAAGTGATTCCTTCAGAGGCAAACTGAAGTGATTAAATTGTATGACGTACGACTGATTTTTTTAAGACTAAATTTTTTAAACCCTCTTTCCCTCAAAAATCTAAGTTAATTCCCTTAAAGGGTCACGCTCAGCCAGGATGCACTGCGGGAGTCGTGGCCTTTCTCAGCATTCTGTGTACTACAGAAAAGAAAAGCCTACCGTGTGTGTAATATATTCGACTAAATCTTTGCAATCTTGATCAAGAACTGGCTTTTTATACCCTCATCTGGTTTCTTCAAGTGTCTATCGTCTATTTACCAAGTATTTATGTCGTTTCATTCCGCGTTCGCGATAATGAAGCCACACATTTTTTGTTGCCTAATACTGAGGATTTGGTGTTATATGAAGAATAATATCCCCCACTTGACAACTTTCTCACTTCTTGTTGCAGAGCAGCTTGGAAGTGTATTGAAATTGTAAAGAGAATTCGGACGCTAAGGACTCCTACGAGCAAAGGAAATAACCCACTGTTGTGAAATTTGACTGACATCTACGGCCACGAGATCAGTGCTAAAAGAAAGCTGAAAGGCTGTGTGTAACAAGCCCGGGCTACTCTGGTTGATGATAAAAATTCCCATCGCTGTCTCATACCTTGAAGTGATATGGTTTTCCAAGAAGCTCAGAGGGATCCTCAACAAAAAACTCTTCATTTAGTGGTTTGCCATTGGGATTACAAGGAGACACGTTGATGACGGTGGTTGCCACTTCTTCACCCTGCAAACAGAAAGGGAAAAGAAAAAAGGTGTCTACAATAAACTATAAATCGTGCTACTATACAATGACTTATTGAAAACAAATAGTAAAGGGTTGGTGGTGCATGTAAACATCTGTGCTTAAGCTTATACCTTATATAATAAAACTCAAAGCGAAAAAGTAAGTCAATAGAATATTCGTCATCAATTAAACTTGGTATTAAAAAAGTCATCAGTTTTCCTTTACTCTACTCTTAATTCCCTTCACAGATTTTAAATTTTTGTCAAATTAGCACGAAATGATTATTTACTGTGCGTTCCTTTAAAATTTTGCGCGGGAAATGAACGCGCGGTTGGCCAAACTTGACTTATCTGCACATGCCCTTCGTTTTCCTTGTCCAACGCTTGTGACAATTGTTCATCATCTTTATTTACGAACTAACCTTGTAATCTGTGATAGAGAGCTTGTCGTCGAAGTCCAAAGCATAGCTGAGACTCTGTAGGAACACACTTGCCGTTCCTATCAGCACATCTTCAGGAGGTTCCCAGAAAGGATCTTCCTCTTTGGGGATTTTACTCATATCTTCCCCATCACTAGATCGTTGATAATGTTCCTGAGAAGAGCGGGAAAAATATTCTTTTAGTCATACATGTGTTTAAATAGGGTTAAACAGAGATCTCCTAAGATAACAAAAACGGTCGAAAAAGATTTAGGGAAAGGTTCCGACATTGCTGTTAAAATCCAAACTATGTGCAGGTCGTATGCAACATATGAACCTATTAAACTACTTAAATCTCCAAATGAACGACATCTCTGTTAGAGTAAGAGAGGTAGAGATTTCGATCGCAAAATTGAAACTGAGTGGCGTTAGAATACAAGCAAGGGCTCAAGTTCCCTTTGCCCGTTCTTTTTAGATTCGTTTGTTCGTCTTCACGTATATAAATGATATTGGGATAGCTATTCTGAAAATTTTGCTTCTTTTGAAAGATGTCATCCAAGTTTTCACTAAATCGATAGATATACTGACTATTACGAATAGTGGTTTGGAAAAAGAAATGCTCCCAATGAACGCGTATCGCTTACATATACATGATTTTCCCCCTTTTTTTAGTAAGTAGGCACTAAATCGATAGATATACTGACCATTATGAATAGTGGTTTGGAAAAAGAAATGAAATGTTCCCAATGCACGCGTATCGCTTACATGTACACGATTTTTCTCCTTTTTTTAGTAAGTAGGCATCCCTTGTATATGCCCCGTGGTTTCTGGAGGTCCCCTTCCCATCTATCAAAATATCGTTTACAACAAATATTGTAAAACTTACTAATGTTGGGATGTAAACTATCTCTCTCTTTATGAAAGGCGAATAAAATTTGTATTGTTTTGTATATGTCAACCAGTGTAACCCAAGAACAATGACGTCGGGTTCGCTTTAACAAATGGTAAACACCACAGCGTACACTATTCAGTTATTGATGCACGCGGGAGGTTGCTAAGCACGAAAGAAGCGTAAGAGTCGCGCAAGGCGATAGCCGAGAGCGACTCCAGCTTCCTGAGTGCTTAGCAAACCTCCCAAGTGCATCCATAACTCAATAGTGTACGCTGTGGTGTTTACCAGTTGTTTTATAACATAACATTGATACATTGTAGCTAAAGAGTTCCCTTTTATTTAACAAATCTTACGCGACCAGAAAAAACAAGCGCGCGCGGAAAAATGGTCTTTGCACTTGCTCACGTCAGCAGCGTACACCTATGGGCAAATGGGGGACGCTAAATTGACCAATCAGAGCGCGCGCTTTACTTTGGTTATGTTATAATAAGCCATAGTTAGTTCTCACCTGCATTAAAAACCGCCTGTTCATGAACTTGCCACGATCCCATAGCCACACATTACCATTGAGAAGGTTCTTCATTCTCACCATGACTCTAAAAAGTATCAAAATAAAACAATTGTTGGGTTATCTTTCTAAAACTGGCGACCATAGCGTTTAAGCGCAAACAAACGAGTTACTACATTGGTGTCGGTGACAAGTCTAGAGACTTTCGAATCATGTATACTGGAGGAAACCCAGCACCGGCGAAGGTCCGCCGAAAGTCGGTCAATAGTCGGCCAATAGTGATCCAGTGGTGAAAGAACACTCGATGAATAGTTCGCTGACTTCTTACTCCTGAGGTCGGCCGATTGGGTTATCTCAACCCATTGAGATAACCCAATTGGGCGGTTAGCTCAATGGATAGAGCGCTGGACTGTAGTGCGGGAGGTCGAGGGTTCGAGCCCCGGCCGGACCAACACTCAAGGTCTTAAAATAATTGAGAAGAATATGCTACCTTTCTATAACATCAAGAAATGGTTAGATATTCTAGTCTTCTCGGATAGGGACGAATAAATGGAGGTCCCGTCTCCTGCAGGGTTGGGGCTGGAGACGTTAATTTCCCACACACGAGATTACTGTGTGATGGATGTCCTCCCCTGGGGTGGGAGGGGTGGGTTAGGACAGCAGGTCCACATCAGCTATTACAGCTGCCAATTAATCAACCTGTTTAAACAAATAAATGAACAACAACAACAACAACATTGGTGGACTTTCGACCGATTCTTGACCAACAGATTATTACTTGAAATAAACAGCGGCTTATCCACGAGTTAGTAAGATAAGCACCAAGTGAGGACTGTACGCTAATTTTTGACTTTGTTTCAAATCTCCCCAATAACACAACTTTAACCGTAAACCACACTCGTAACACCACTTCTCCCCATTAATTATCGCATATTTCTCACCATAACAAATCTGTGAGTCTAGTGTACCGCTCAGTGCCTCATTGCTTTCGGACACTTCTTAACAGTAACATGACTGCTCACTGCTCACATGACTTGCCAAGCAATGATGGAACTTACTTCGTTTCTGAATCACCTCCCTGAGCTGCGCCTGATATCAGGATAACTTCAAATGTCCTGGCAACCAATCAATCAGACAAAAAGTCAATCAATAAATAGACCAATTACGAGTCGGTCCATTCATCGATTTATCTGTCAGTCAGTCAATCAAATCAATTAGTCAATCAATCGATCAATCGGTCGGTCGGTCACTTTCCCAGTAAGTCACTCGCTCGCTCACTCATTCAATCCATAAACAGTCAGTCAGTCATCAATAATACAGTTAATCAACAAGTAATATGTCTTCCAAATTACTGAACCGTCCACCAGACCAATCCACTTTATTTTCCAACTTCCAAAAATTACTTTAATATGCAACCGTTATCAATTTTACAGAAGGAAAGTTGACAAAGTGGGACTGATATCTGTGCGGAATGAGACAAGAAACATACATAGGGACCCCAACATCAAGGTGAAAAGTACAGAAGCTAAGAAGAGAAATGCCGACCCTTCTTGACGCAATTATAGGCTGAATAGCACAAGTGCGTTTCCTGCCTAAAGAAAGATAAACCATCTCTTTTTTTAAACAAAAAAGGCAGCCAATTTATTTTGATCCTCGTGTACCCAGATCCAAACCAATGAATGGTTAATTGAGCCCTATGCAGGAACTGAACATGCGGTAGCTAGCAGACTTACCAAAAAGTCAACAGCAGTGAAAGGAAGGAATGTCAGAGAGAGGGATGGAAAGAGAAAATTTGGAGTCATAACAACAACTCTAAAATTACTTTCAGCCGTTTTCTACGAGTTAAAATGTACTACATACTTGTGCTTGTTGAGTTCTTCACTGATGGCGTTCACCTCACTGACGATGGGAAGCAATTCTAGCACTTGTTCCTGAGCACGCTGTTGATCTAATCATCGTAACAATGCAGTTAACTCAGAGTCAACACCTTAACATCAGTATTCATGTTCTCCAATCTGTTCCTTAATCATTTCCTTTGGAACTCGCAAGGGGAATATGTTTAATTAACTATTAAAAGCTTCTTGAGTTGGCACTCAGTTTGTTGTCATGACCTTAACTCTCCAGACCCTTGCATCAGTATGCATATTCTCCATGCTGTTCTCTATACACTGCTTAAGGAGCTGACAAGGAGAATTTGTTTAACAATCAAGAAGTACTTTAGTTGGTGATCATTTCCTTTATTCTCGCGACTTTATGCGTGATTCAGGGGTGATATTGTAAGGACAAATGAGCTCCTGGTCACTCTTACTGAGGGGTGGAATGGTTTATGTTTGATCCCAATTCTGCCGTGAATCACTGGATAAAGAATCACTGCTACCCAGTGAAAGTACAACCGCTAAATTCTAATCATGGTAATCTTATCACACTGTCAATGCAACTCCATTTGCGTTGTTTAAATTAGTCTCAAAATCTTCTAAAATTACCTTTGGAAAGTCCACTTCCAAATCCAGTAGCAAAACCCTTAGCCTGAGCGATCTCTTTTTGGGCAAACTCCCAGTCAACACTGTCTGGAGTTCCCTCACTTTTTTCTTTGTTGGTTGGGTTTACCAGGAAATACATATGGTTTGAACCTGCAAAGTGTACAGATAATTATCTACCACGTTGGTAACTCGTGTTAGCTGCTGAGTAACTCTTGATTGGGCAATACCAGTGTTCACTGACATTGATTTTATTGGCAATGTATCAGTCTAACAAACAAACTCCATATTGCTGGGCGTCCGTTCTGCAATAGATCACAGCCGTGAGATGACATAAAAAATGTGATAAGAACAAAATTGTGACGCACGAGGTGCATTCACATTTTGACGTCTTTTTAGACTGCGTTCTATCTATTATTGACAATAACTATACAGACCCTACCCAACATAGACCTTCTTGCTTTACATGATAAAAAAGCAAAAGGTTGTTAAAGGAGTAGTCATCTATGTATCTCTTCTCCAATAGATTAGAAGTCAGCTTACCAGATAAAAGTAACTAAGACTTTTTTAAGTATTGATACTACTTATAAAAACAAGAAAAATTATGTTCATATACTATATCTGTGCATATACTATATATGTTATCTACCATATTATATGTGGCAGATAACATCACTACTGAGTTTATAGATATAACCAGGGGTGTCCCCCAGGGGACGGTGCTAGGTCCAATATTGTTCTCTCGGATGATAAATGATATAGAGCCATTTAGCCCCTCTAGCCTATTGGTTAAATTTGCAGATGATATCACAGTCAGTATCCCTGTTCACGCTGAGGATGGCGACATAGCCGAGTCTGAAGTTAGTTCTATAATGGAGTGGGCTGATAAGAATCAAATGACACTAAATTTGAATAAAACATGGGAAATGTTACTAAAAAGTGGTAGCCTGAAAGTTCCACCAGCTCCTCTCACTATTGTGGAGCGTAAAACCAAGCTCAAGCTGCTTGGTGTTACATTTGAGGATGACCCTGTGAACTGGGACTCACATATTGATCATGTGCTTGGTAAGGCCAGCAGTCGTATGAATATTTTAAGAGTTTGTAGATTTTATGGCTACCCTAAGGAGCAATTAGATCTGCTCTTCCAAAGCCTAATTATTTCAGTCTTCACATACGCTATCGAGGTGCGGGGTTGCTGTTATTATGATAAATATCTTAAGAGAATAGACAAACTGTTTGCTAGGGCTTTTAAGTCAGGATATTGTTTGAAGAAATATAGTATTTGTGATATTTTAGCCACCAGAGATAGCAAACCATGGATAAAGATCAATTCAAATACCACTGCACTTGATGATCTTTTACCGCCGAGACGTACTAGGCAACTACACAGCAGGGGCCATGATTATATATTACCTAGAGTTCGTACTTCACATTTTAAATCCACTTTTGTAAATAGATGTCTTTTTAGCATTGTCTGCCATTGATAGTTAGTTGTATTTTCTACCTTAATCTGTTCTATATTTCATTCTTTGTAAATAATGACACGGTTGATGCATTATTCCTTTTAATAAAGACCATTATTATTATTATTACTACATAATGAAGCAATTTTTAGAGTTGCCATGCTGTAGGTGATTGCATAAAGTGAACAGTATTGTTAGTGACACTGAAAATCATTTAATAATGTGAAAAAACTCACCAAACAAGATTCGGTCATTATGCTTGAGAACACGCTCTCCAGTAAGTGGCATTCCATTTACTTTTATCTTTGCCCCAGGTGATCCAGGCTCAATGGTTATTTCATTATTTGCTGTCTTAACCAAGGCATGATGCTTCAAGATACTGTAAAAGAACAAAGGAAACTAATAATTCACCAGGGTTTTGATAGAGCTCTCTTTTAATTTGTGACAGTAGCAGTGCAGCTCTCAAATCTTAACCCTTTAACCCCTGACATCAGTATACATATTCTCCATACTATTCATTATACATTTCCTAAGGTGCTGACAAGGAGAATTTGTTGAACAATCAAGAGCTTCTTTAGTTAGTGATCATTTCCTTTATTCTCCTGACCTTAATGTTTGATTCAGGGGTGATATTGTAAGGAGAAATAAGATGCTAGTCAATTGTTGGGGTCTAAGGGTTAAAGGAGGAGTAAAAGGGGCCTTACACAATGAAAACTGTGACGACAAAGACAAATCCAATCAAATATTGAATCTCTGTTTTCCTTTAGAACTTTGCAATTATTTAGATCCATTTAGCACTTGCGCACTGAGTACAACGAGGAAAACAACCTCTAGAAATTCCACACTTAATTTTGAATTATACATCTTTGATGTTATCTTCAATCACAATGTTTAACAGGTCTTGAGAATGACCTACACTGATTTCAATACTTTTTCCAGAATTTAAAACCCCATACAACATCAGTTTAAAGATGTATAAAACAAGAAGTTTCTAAGTTTCAATGTAACATTGTATATCACTTGAGCATGAGTGTTTCTCTTTGCTTGTAGGAAAGTATAAGGCCTTTAAGGCAATGCTAACCCACAAGGGCTCTGCAAGAGGGTCTAGCACTGATAATAAACGTGCCAGAGCCTGAAAAAACCTCTCCCAGAATAGTCTATTTTACAGTTGCGTGCTTGGTTGCCAAGCCTTTGAAGGGGAGTGAGGCTAGAGATGACCTTGTTATGATACAAACCTTGCTGCCTTTCAAATGTAAATCACTTTGTTATCATGCTAACTAGATTCAGGTCTCTATCACAACAAGGTCATCTTTAGTCTCACTCTGAATCAAAGGCTTGGCAACTAAGTACACAACTGTAAAATGGCCAATTAATTGTTTCAGCATTTTCTGCAGGCAGAAAGTGCTTTTCCTGCAGCAGTAAAAGTGAGGGCCTGCTTACAAGCTACATAGAGAATTACCTCAGGCCAGTAAGAGGAATGTTAGGCACAGGATCAGCATCTTTCCTTCCTATCCTAGTTTCCACTACAGAAAAAAAGAAATAACACAAAACAAAAGTCCATCATATTTTTCACCATTACCTGCCAACTTCCAAGATCTGGATGGTAACTCTCCCCTCTAGCTATTACACATTTCCTCGTAAATTATTAATGTGAATTGCTATTTGTCAGATCAAGATAACATCTTCTAGCTAATAATTCCCCTGTCTTCAACTTCCCCCCCCCCCAATTCCAGAAACATACCGGAGTTTGACCACGGTCCATGTCTGGGGGGGGGGGGGTATTTGAACCTTGTCTGGCTAGGGCAGGGAATTTGAACCAGAAATGTCAAGCCTTTCTGGTGGAATAGAAGTATTATATCTTTAGAGGTGTTCAAGGTAAATAGTTCAATTTCACAAGCAAAGGACTAAGAAGAAAAGGTCTTCAAGGTCAAGGTTTTAGAGCTTAGTCAATGTGTAGAAAGCCATGGTTACTGATTTTGCCTTTTACAAAAAATTGGGTGGAGCATTGGAACAAAATTTTTGCCCGGGGGGGGGGGGGGGGGGGCTAGGAATTTGACCAAACCAATCTTCAAAAGGTCAAATGCCCACAGTATTGCCAGAAGGGGGGAGGGAGGGTGTGGAAGCTTTGAGTTGATTCACACATAAGTTTGGGTATTCTCATTCCCTGCAAAGGCAGTTGAGGGTCAAGAAAAGTTCTTCATTAAGGTGATTTGCTTCCTTTTAGCCACAATCACAACACAAGAATAGACTGATATTATTCTTTTCTGATAAGAACAATGAAGACTTGATAATTCAAATAAAAAGCCTTATGAAGACGATTTATTTATTTAAACTACAGTCAAACCTGTACTAAGAGGTCATGCAAAGGGAATGATTGTGTGACCTCTTAATACAGGCTGACTGCCAAATACAGGTTCTGCAGAATGGGGTAAAATGCGATAGAAATTCTATTTTGTCATAACAGTCCTAAGAAGAAAGATAATCTGCAATACTTTAAGGACATTTGAAATCAAAGTACTCTCCTCATTTTCAGGAGATAAATAAGGAAAAAATTTGACTTGAGAGATTATTCTTAGTTTTATTTGAGTGTTTGCCCTTAAGTGACCATTCGATACAGGTAGAAGACAATACAAAGAGGCCGTTGGGAATAAGTCAACTAACTGCTCAAAAGAAGAAATTTAATAGAGGTAAAAATTACAGTACTTACAAGAAAAAAAATTTCTTGTGACCCCTTATACAGTGCCGCTTAATAAAGGTTTGACTGTAGAACACACACAACACTTACCCTGTTCCAGAAAATGAAAGATGACTCTAGACAGCATGGGGTCCTCATTTAAGTTAATCAAGTGTGGCACATTTTGTACCTTCTTCTGTTTTTCACTTTGTTCTCCTGCAGAGGAATCACTTTGAGACATCTGGACCTGTTAAGACACAGAGGCAAAAGAGTTTTGAGTGGTTAAAAACTTTGGAATATGGTCTACTGAACATCTATACGAGTCTCACCCTCATCAAAAACTGTGGGTGTTTTAAAAACTTGCACAAATCAAGAGGAGGCCTCTTAGGACTTGTGACAAGTTCAAGAGATGAACAAGGAGGGAAGGACAGGAAAAAAAGGGAAGAGGAAGAGAGAGGAAGATGAGAGGATTGTCACCTCAATGTTGGAAATTAACAGCTGGGCTAAATAGACTCAAAGAATTCAAGAATTAAGGCAAGTGCAGAGAAAACATGTTTACATGTAAACCAGATTTTACCTTTTCATCCCAGCTCATCATGCTCTGTGCGTTAAATTCCATCTGTGCAAGGAGTTCATCTTTCATCTGCTTCCGCATTTCCTCTTTCTCAGCCTCACCTGAGGATCACCAAATGATGAAAGATTATCATTATTAACCCTTGACTCTTTATTCTCCATACTGTTCTCCGTACATTTCCAAAATTCCTGATAAGGAGAATTTGTTAGACAATCAAGAGCTGTTTTAGTCGGTGATCATTTCCCTTATCCTCAGGACCTCCATGAGTGATTCAGGGCTGGTGCTCACTCTTAGAAGGGTCAAGTATTTCAAATTTACAGGTTTTAAACTCTTTTAAAACTTTTAAAATCCATGATAACTTCAACTGATCTTTTCCTGAACAAATTAGGTGTTCCAAGTGACCTGGGGAAGAGACTAAGGGGTTAATTGTTTCCAATCCATCAAGGACTTAACAACTTTGGATCAACCTCCTCTAAAAGTCATGCATGCATGCATGCAGTGGAATGAAAAATGTTGCAACAAGTAAAATGAAATGTTATAATCATGCAATTTCCTGTAATAGGTTGCAGCACATACTCATTCCTCCAGCTCCAGCACCAAGATCTGGCAGTCCTCCACCTTCAAACATTTTTTTTAGTTTTTCATTTTCTTCTCGCAATTCACGGATGAGCTTGTCCATTGGATTTTCATTAACCACTGCTTTGTTCTTGATTTTTTTAGCACGATCTGCATATCTGTAAGATAAAACGTATTGAAAGTTGATATTGAAAGAGAACTATTTAGACATAATTATTTGTGTTCCATTATACTGTTTGAAAAGAAATGTGACAAAACATGTAATGGTTTGAAGGTTTGTCCAGGTCTGGATTTTGCCCATCAACCCTCTTCTGTCCACAAAACATTTGGTTTGTTCATTGATCTGCCTTTCTGATAGATCAATCATCCATCTGCAGTTTTCAAGGCTTAGTATCTGGTGTGTGCATGAGTACTGTCATACTTTTATTCTGTCTGTCTGTCTACCCCCAAGTGCTGTCCAAGTGTCTGTTGGAGCATTCTTTCCTTCATCTGATGTCTGTTGGTCTAGTACCCTTCCCTTCTATTCAACCTTTGGTTTGTTTGTTCATCTGTCTGTGTTCAACTTTTCCAACTACATCATAAAATTCAAATGAGATGAGGAGACCATACCTTAAAGTACTCAGTGTTTCATCATAGTTGATATCAGCTGGAGACAGTGCAGCAATCATGATTGTTTTACTGTTACCACCCAAAGCATTCTGAAGCAGTTTAGTAAGAACAGAGTCTCGATATGGTACCAACACTTTCTTTTTACCCATGGACAAGTCAGCCAAGGCTGAGATCACATTACCCAGAGCTGAAAGGGATTTGTTGATGTTGGCTCCTTCTTTAAGTCTGTCACCAGTAGCACCAGTGCTATCAGCTCTTTCACTACCTGGTTAATGTGTGGAAAACAAAGTAGTCAATAGTGAATCTCATTTGGTACAATTCAATTCATTCCTAAACCTCCCTCAAGGTTACACATGGGAACCAGGGATACTGCCTGGGAAACATGACCAAAGTGCCACACATGGAGTAACTAGGCATCCCATCCTGGGATACCTGCCAGGGTTCTCATTAAGTGTCAGCCACTAGCTAAAAAACTGGGTCCCTCATGTAACTTTCTTCTAGGCCATTTTCACATTGCACGTCAAAAACATATGTTTTTACATTTTCTCACCGAGTGACCACTCCAATCATTATCCGTCATCTGTTTACTGAGCCCAATGACTGCTATAATATTACTTTGCATATCCCTCCAAAAGAATGCGTAAAATAGCATATACATTTAAAAATAACATCATGTGGGAGAGTAAGCTCCAATACCCCAGGGAAGGAGTTCTTGAATAGCCAGCTGTCTACTCCATGCAGTCAGTCATCTATTCCCTAACTTATTGAGAACCCCAACTAGCCATCTAATCCCTCAATACTAAAATGGACCACTATGCTTGTAAGATCCAAACAACAATTGACACCAACCGACACCAACCTGCCAAATCAACCAAGTTTATATTACTACTCTTCTTTGTTTCCTGTCCTGACTCGTTCTTGCTTATCTGATCAAATATGATGGTTACCACTGTGTGAGCACGGGAACTTGTGGCATTCATTTGCGTAGCTGCTACTGTTCGATTAGCAGTACCTACAAGTCAAAGGAGACAATTTATCAATCCCTTAGTTACTAAATAAATAGATACACTTAACTGAGTCTCCTTTACAAATTCCTCATCAAGAAATAGGCAGAGGTTGGAAAATTCATGGCAGGGGGAATAGAGCCACCAGCCATTTTTTCCTGTGTATTGAAATTTTCTGAATAAAGAAATCCCCATCCTATCCAAATATTTTAGGGCTTAGACATTCTTTTCATTTATAAAAAAAAAAACATTAAATGTAATGTCAACAATCTTGTTAATTTGATTCCACTACACACAAGAAATCTGTTTTACCAAACAAGACAGTATAATCTGGTATTATTTAATGCAATGCTTCAATTTACATTCTAATGCCAAGAGGTGATTAATGTGTAATTTTCCCTTACCTATGTGTTATCCAACAAGCAGGCAAATAGAATAGACATACTTATGACTTTAAGAGCCCTAGTTGATCTTACTGAATGACAACAGATTTGTTTGAAATAACCAACTTAGAAGAAAAAAAGAAGCAGCTACCAGTTAAAGGGTTTGACTATTTTTCTGATATCTTAAACATTATTTTGCATTTCAAAATTTACCTTCTTCAATTCTTCGTTCAATATCGGCATAATCAACGACAGCCACTCTCTTGAGATTTTGAACAAAGAAGTTCCCTTCCTTAGGGTTTTGACGCACCTGTGAGAAACAAAATCAGTGAGTAAAAAGCTAGGATTAAGGTCAGCATAAATGTTTATGTGCCCTGTGATTTAATTGGCACAGGAAAGATCACTAAAATTTTGTTGGAGAACTTATAATTGTTGTTTTAGACTATAGTATGTTTACATCATATTGTGTCATTTTCATTAAAGTTAGTGCTTTGAACAACAACATTAACATCTTCCACTATGAGCGAAAATAAGTCACAAAAACTTCAAAAATCGTCAAGGCCCAGTTGTCAGAAGGCCAATTAGCACTAACCCAGGGTTAAATCTTGATCACAGTTCCTTTATTCCTTTATTCAAAAGCCTCCTTGCATAATTTTCTCTATTCTTTCTAGACAATTCAATCATCAAGGCAAAGAGGATTATACTGAATTTTCTTTAAAGCATTCAGATCTGAAACAGGATTTCACACTAACCCTGGGTTATCTAAACCCACATTGAAATAACCACGTCCATATCTTCAACATTGATGACAATTGTTAATTCAAGAGTACTTTAGTGATGTTAGGTTCCAACTTACCTGCAAACCACCTTTGGGGTTGCTCTTGACTAGAAGATCTCGCACTTGTTCATTATAAATTTCTAACATACTAAATGAAACTTGGTATTTCTGTGTAAAGAACACACAAAAACAAAATGAGACATTTAAAACCACTTTGTTACATTAATGCTTAGTAGCTGATTCATAATTCAAAATTCATGGCAATTAAGAAGGTGAACTGTGGGCCACGGATTACAAGTTACTGCTTTGCTTCTCTGACAGAAGTTTTGGCATCAGTTTCAGATCTTAATCAAGTAACCTTGAACTTGAACTTACAACTCCCTCAGCTCCTTTTTCCATCGCTTGAAACAGCTCATCGCATGTAATGGGAACAATGCCCCTGTAAAGTGACCAAACAAATTTTACTCTCAGTTGCTCATATTATCAAGATGGGTTGCCTCTAGTTCTGTACTCAATATGTCCTTCTTTTAAAACCATAATTTTGGGTTGCTTGAACAATGCTTCTGAAAATTTTTGAAAGAGAAGCTTTTCATCTTCCTTTAACAAACAGGAATTCTGAAAAGCTGCACAGTTGGTGTGCCAGTTGATGTTACTATCACATCTTGATATAATCTATAATATATTACAAAAGAGATGTATGGTAATATAGAATGTATTTTCTAATTGTATGGATGTTGATCAGGTCATGATTATAACCCAAGTGATGGGGGTACTAAAGGACTGGCCACAACTTTTACTTTAAACCCAAATTTTATACCAAAACATTTACCTTGGACACAAGAACTTTCAGTTTGAATCTTTGAGTATGGCATTGCTGAGAAATTTTTTTTTCAAACCAGAAGCCAATGTGACTGACAAAAGACTCGTGTATTATGAAATCAAAATTGGTTGATGCATTATGCTCAATACTTACTTGTTGTTTCCATATCCCACCATGGAATATGACTTTCCAGCACCGGTCTGTCCATAGGCAAATAATGAGCAGTTGAAACCTGTCAGTGAACACAAGGCAAGTTCAATAAATCAAAATTTAAATTTTGATTATCCTTATTCAGGGAAATATAACTTTCTAACATTGGATTTAACAAAAATCATGCAGCAGCCCACTTTACTGAGATGATCACAATATAATAAGTCAATTAAGATTCTGGATAACCAGGTTGTCTGATGATTTAATTTAATTAACTTTTAATGGCATAAAACGTAAAATTATATAGCTGATGAATAATAACAAGTTTGAAGTTTTGAAACACAATGATCTAAAAGATAAAGCATCAGTTGCTAAATCCTCACCATTTGATAATAATTTCACCTAATTTGAATTAAATAACTCGTTCAGGAGGCGAAGATGTTATGTTCAGACTAATTTATTCATAATGAACAAGAAAGCTTCCTTGACTAAATGAGCTAGCATTATTGGTGAAAGCATAGAACTATCGATAAATCCTCTCTGCCGCCTTCCACTCCACTTAAAATGTGTACACTAATGAAGGGCAATATTGAAACTGGATCACCTGAACGTGATGTTTTACGTGGACATGGAAGCTTGTGAATAAAAGTCAATCATGCAAATATAATTGATTTTAGACGGCATGCAGTACGCTGCTATTAAAAAGTTTTATTAAAAGTCAAAATTTATGATTTATTCCTAGTTGACAGTGCGGTCAAAACATGAAAATTTCGTTGAAGAAGTAAACATGATAAAAGAAGAGAGACCTGGATGTCGATTTATTTAAATAAGCTTACCTGCAAAAGCGTTATTCAAGACACCCTGACCTAAGTCATCGAAAACTTTGCGTTGTGTGGCGTACTTATCAGAATCGGCGACAAGATAGCCGTTTTCGTCTTCGTGAAAACCATCGTGAGACCTGAAATGATTGAAAATAGCTCTTATGTTTTTCAAATAATCAGCTGAGCCTTCAAATCGAATATGGGAGTTTGTTGAGATTGCGCATACATCCAAAACCTTCAGTAAATGAACTAATATAAGTAAGCCTATGTATCAAAACCTAACAAAGTACTCCAAATAGTAAACGCCATGACAACATGCAAAAAGTACACTCACCAATACGAGAAGTCAAACGTAAACTGTGCGAAGATTTCACATGAAAAGAAAAAGGAAAAAAGTATCGTCACGACAAGAACGCAAGGCAATTAGCCTTACTTAACAGCGCTTTGGTCACAGCACCGGTCGTTGGCTGATGACAGCGCGAATAATAACATTAAAGCGAAATTTAGTTTCTTACCTCTTTTGGCGGGTTTCCTATGTGAATAAGTAAAAAATAGCAAGAAATAAATCAGTTGGTTCAAGAACGTAAACCCCCTGTGGAAAATCCATCGCGAAAAGTTTGCACTACGGTAGTAAAAGTAAACATTCCAAAAGCACGAAGATGGAACTTCTACCTGGATTCTCTGGATCTGTGATTTGTGTCAGTGCTCCTATCATATCGAGAACACATTTTGCCGCTCGGTCCCTCTCCCTGCAGAAAATAACGGAAAGTCAGCTTTCTGAAACAGAGAAACGAAACTGAGGCAGGGCGATTACTTACCTCGAGTTGAAAGGCCGAACGCGGACGGCCACCTTCACCCTGAAAAGATCATAAAACCGCGATTAGTTCCCCGCTTCGATCTCTAAGGACTTCAAATCTTTGCAAAATTTACTTACGACTCTGCCATAGCGGGTTTAGCGTAGATTTATGCGATCTCTCTCCTTTCAATGTCCAATTAAAATGGTTTTATGTTCTGTTACAGAGTCCTACTGCAATTCACGACTGCCGACTACTCCTCCAGGCAAAAAGCGAAGACTGACTTATCGTCGAAAGGAAAAGGGGGGGTCAAGAAGGCAGATTTAGTTAGCGCGTGGGTAGGGAGAGTAAGTGACAATACATGCCTGGTGCATTATGCCTTTTATTTCTATTGTTAGTACCCCATACTTTTTTAGATAACAATGGTTAATACGAGACAGAACATGCAATTTGGGCCAATATTATTTATGAACAATGCATACTTCCCTTAAAACATATGCGCGAGAATACGCGAAAACAAATAAAGGTTTGTGAATGCCAGATATCTTCAAGACTGGCACTGAATATTAAACCCGTCTACAATGAGACTAAACTTCATTTTATTCATAATATGTACATAATGTCACCCCAAGTTTACCCCAAATACATTTTTCTAATGAACTATCGTGTTTCGAGGTTGGCTGAACATTTCCGTTTGCATTTCACTGGGGCCACAGAATAAACATTGTTGTAACGCAGTCAAATACTTCGTTGAGTTTCATCCAAAAATTTGACGTCGAGGCTATCAAAGTAAATCTCAGTGTTTGCTAATTTAGCCGACGATTGCAGCAGCTGTTTAAATCAACCAAAACGCTTCAGCGTTCGGAAAACTTAAAAACTCATCTGCTTTCTTAAATTCTCGTGGTTTTTAATGTATTGTGCTTGTGTCTTAGTTTTTTTTTTTACCGTGTTTGAATATTAAACAAGACAATATTTTTGCCACTTAAAAATCGCCACAGAATCATTCCACACGTCGCACACGAAATATTGCTATGTTTATTTATGAAGTGGGAGTTAAGTAGAATCATAAAAGGAGAAGGTGATATGAGATCCAAAATAAATTGCACTATGCGTGTTATTTCAACGTCGACGCTCAACTTGATATTGGGAGATAAATACACAAAACAAACGGGCTGTGGGCAGTGACCCTTGAAACTTGGTGTCTCGAAGCACCAACCGTGTGGGAAAACTACATTCTTTCTTGTGCATTCGTTGGGGTTACCATTAACCCTTAAAATCCCCCCCCCCCGACTCAACCTGTGACTGTCTAGTGCCGTATCCATGACAATAGCTGAGTATTGATCCATAACAGTCTTGACGAACAATAAAGAGGATCTTTGGTTGTTGAATACCTCTGTTGTCAAAGAACTCGGCGACATAATTCCTTTGCTATTGATATGCAGTCACCTCGCACAGAGAGGGCGATAGTGACAAAAGTGCGATACCGAACTTATATTAGAAGGTTTCGAGCTGAAAAAGTCTTATGAAAATCAAAAGCAAATTTAACAAGACGCCGTGATTTGTACGCTGCCTGAGATTGCTGGTCTTTGCGTGGGACTTCATACTACGCGCAATCTACGTCAGTTTGCTCAAATGGACCTACTCAAAGTCATTTCAGTAGAAATGTGTCAAAAGAAGCTTGATTAACTTTTGTTAACGTGAATATTAACATACGTATTTTTTTCTTTTAGAGGCTTAGGGACCTTATACATAATTGATTAATAAAGGAGTAAGTAAGTTGTCCCAAACAAATTTAAAATTAAAGAGCAAAATGACTTCTAGAGAAAAGGACATTGAGTGATTTGTTTCACATTAGCATACAACTAGTTTTTAACACTTTGTGATCAAGTAATGTATCTGGTACAGTGCTTACACAGTGTACGAAAATTTGTCACTATCTATGAAGATTTGGTTGCTGTTGAGGTGTAAGACAAATGGTAAAAGTATCATGAATAGGAAAAGCCTTCTACATGAAAACTGATAAAATAAAGGATTCACATTTTCGTCGAAAATACATTTACCAAAACACAGCTTTATTTGAACAAAATGACGGTAGAAAAAGAACTACTGAACTATATGGGCCGTTGCAGGTGATCGGATGACACCTTTCGGCTTTGTGCTTTTCATCTGACACATAAGACTGAATGTTAGTCAAAAAATATTATAGCCTGATGAATGGTCTTGTAATTACAGACTGTAAAAGCTGTCAATGATTCCATGAAAGCTATAGAAGAAATGAAATCCAAATCCAGATCGATTCGCTCTTGTTTCTGTCAAATATGGCCCATATAGAGATTTAAATCACTTGAGTTAACTGATAAGACCATGTAATTTGGATATATCAACAAAGTTGAACTGGTAAATTGGCCACCGTAACGATTACAATCGTAATCGTAATCGTACAATTGTAATCGTTATGGGGGCCAATTTACCATTTCAACTTTGTTGATATATCCAAATTATTTCGTTACCCCCACCGACGCAGCCCCAAACAGTTTCTTCAGAAACTATCATCCCTTGATAAGACCATCGATCAGCATCAGGACAGAAACTTTAATCCGATCTTTGGCAAACTCTGGAGCTAGATTGAAAAGCTAAAAAAGTTCTGTTTCATTGTTGTGAAAAATAATTCGTGTACCTGCGATAGGAAGAGACCAAAACGAACTATGTACTTCGCGGTCAAGAGAGCTTTACGTGGAACAAGGAAGAAATGTTGTGTACACCTGTGAAAAAAACATTTTTTGCGAAGTGCCAGCACTTTAACATGTCGGAAAACAGCAACTTTTCCCACAGGAGAAGAGAAAAGAAACAACTGAGATCAAGATCACTGGGAAAACCGGCGCTGTGGGTTGTCCAATCTCTACTGATCCACCCGTGCATCCCGCCCTCTCGAGCTCTAATAAAAGTATAACAAAGATTACCTTTGTGAAATTCTTGTTGTTCAAACCTACCTACAGATTTCTATCAACGTAACATTTCTCAAGGTAGTCATCAACATTCAAAGCTCGTTCTCTTTGTGCTATGAAACGAAACAAAACGCTTTTTTATTCCAGTTGATTTCATAGTCGTAAAGAAGAGCACATCTGTACTGAATACTTTCGCAGGTATCACTAGAGAACGTGTTTTAAAGTTTGCGAGGTTTGTACACAACACGATGGTTGCAGTCATTGATATGTCGCTTTAAACGTTAAAGGAGATTCAAGCTTAAATCTTTCTAGATTTTTTGCATAATTTGCTGTGACTGAAACTTTGCCAATCCCGGGAAGTTATTTCGTCGCACGGGCCACGCAGGTATGTCGAGCAACTGGTTCTTGCGCAACTTTCCCTGCGTGCCAAAATCTAATCTCATCTTCGCTTGAAAAAAAAGGAAAGCTGAGCGTGGAAACTTTTGCTTATTAGATGTGGGTAGATGATCCTGTTCTACTAAGCTGACATTTGCAATAAAGTAAACCCGCCCTTTCCATCCAAAATTTCTTGGTCTTTTCTCTGGTTTTGTTTTCCCACTGAAAACAGCATCGGATCGATTCCCAATGATCAAAGGTATTTAACTTGGTCTTAAACAATCGACATAAGAGGTGAAATGACAATGACCAAGGGACAAGAAGAGAATCCGTGGCCTTCCTGGCTCAAGAATTTCAACACTCTAGGCAGCAGTTGAAAGATTAAACTCTTTCCAAAGCCTTTCGGTAACTGCTTGAAAACATCTCTCCTTCCCGCGATGTTCTCGTTAATAAGTTTTTGTTCAGATTTTAATTAGCTGACCGGAAACACAGCTAAGCTTTCTCTTAGCACTTGCTGGAGGTCGTCCACGAACTCAACGTTCTCTGCAACCTTAACCGTATTGTCTTTACTACTAAGATTAGATTTTGGCGCGCACAGAAAACATAAAGCTACGTAGGCGAATGCGCCAGTTGCTCGACATACCTGCGTGGCCCGTGGAACGAAATAACTTCATGGGATTGGCAAAGTTTCAGTCACAGCAAATTATGCAAAAAATCTAGAAAGATTTAAGCTTAAATCTCCTTTAACGTTTAAAGCGACATATCAATGACTGCAATCATCGTGTTTTATACAAACCTCGCAAACTTTAAAACACGTTCTCTAGTGATACCTGCGAAAGTATTCAGTATAATTTCCGGTAAGATTTTCGCGGACAATCTGATCGACTTCTCTTACATTGAAACTTTTCACCTCAAGCAAATCTCCGTCGTATGGTCCAGACAAACATAGCGAGCAACTGAGCTACTCGTATATGTCCGTGTTAAAACACACGAAAGGACTCTAAAGCACACTTCACTCTGATTGGGCAGAAAAACACAAAGATTTTCTGGCACCAATCAGATGGCAGAACGAGTGCGACCGTTTGGAACTAGTCTTGTAAGACAATGTCCCCAGGGGCTCTTCATGCCCTAACTTGAAATCGACTCAGCCCCTGGGTCTCCGAGGATGACTAAGGCCAATCATAGTTCGTTTGATGTCTCCAATTTTTCAGGCTAAATTCCCGCCTGGGTATTCTCTCGGAAGTGCAAGCGAAACAGCCACAGCGATTTGCGATCATGCCCCCCAACTTACTTGTACGTTGAGGAAATGAGTGTGACGCGAAAATATATGTAGCCTCCAGAATGGCGCATTTCTATGGGATTTAGCTTTGATCGCAAATAGGCATTCGAAAAAATGTACACAAAGGACTGATAAAAAAAGGTATTTACTACAAAATGGGTTAATTCACCAGTAGAGGTTCACGGAAAGATTGAATTGTCTTTTTGCACTGCCTACCCAACGAAATGAGGTTCCCAAACCTTTTTCCTTAGACTTCCATCTCGCGAGTCAATTATAGCAGTACTAGGGTTATCCTCGGGTTTCCTTTTCCTCCTTGGATTTTCTCTCCAAAAAACATGATTGAAGTCGGCAAACGCACGATTACGCATCAACCACAGTGATTTACGATCATGCCCGCAACTAACTCTTTAAGATATCTTCTCAATCTTATCAGAAACTATATCATCTCCAAGACTGGCAGCAGACCGTAGCACACTTTGCAATTCATAAAATGCATGTATCGCAAAGTTATTAATCTTCTTGGAAAATGCTAGATTACTTTCGGTTGACTCAACACAAGTCCCCAATAATATGTGCCTTGTGCCAAAAGATGCGAACTTCGAGATTTTAATCTCCACAAGCCGGGTATGTTGTCATTAAGAAAATTTAGAAAAACGGCTAAACAACTCGTTTAACCAATGTACTTAAAACTCCTAAGTGTTCCAAGACCGGGTTGTTCAAAAATACCACCAGCGTCAAAATTAGTTGTCACATCATGTTTGAAGAGTTCTATTTATGCAAAGAATAACGTACAGTCCTGTTTCTACGACACTCTGAATCACCAACAGACTCCCCAACTGACCTCCAATCAATGTAAGCCAAAAGTTCACGGAATCATGATACAACATTGGTTTTTTTTGGGGGGAGGGGGGAGGGGTGAGGGGGCGAATAGGTTAACTTGACGAGTGCAAAAGTGGTAAAATTGAAGTAATTTGGGGGGGGGGGGGATGAACAGATCGATGCGTCAACAATTTTTTCGCCGATTGTAAATAAAGAAAATTTTAGGCTTTATTGTGTAATCTGCTTTCAGGTCTGAAAGAAGATTCAGTTTAATTATTTTTGTTTGGAAATTTATCATTGGGTGCCTTAAAAGCGATAGAGATATTATCCCGAATAGGCTCAAGCCATTCATGACTTCTAAGCGTTCCACCTACCTTGAGTTGCGTAATTAAGCAAAAGTTACGATAAAAGGAAGTACGTACAAACTCCTATAACACGGGATGTTACGTCATATCTGGCAACATCGACAATGAAAGAAAAACATCTGGGCAACCCACCCCTCCCCTAACTACCCCAAAATTAACCCTAACTAGCTATCACTTGACTGTTGTTGCGTTTAGGGAGGGGTACCTGCGAAGTTTTTCGAAGACGTCGGACCGTGAAATTATTCAACCCGAGAGTCTTCGTTTAACGCACAGGGTAGTTTTTAACATCCCCTTCGTTGTCCATGATAACGAAGTTCGACCGTCGTAAAATGGTGATCAGGCTAGGAAAGAGATGGAAAGATGGCTTAACTCTGAGCGACCAGGTGAAGAAACATATCAAGAACAATCATTTGTTCTCCGGAAAGTAAGGGAAAAGCTATTTTCTTTCAGCTAATGAGACATTTGTGTGGTAACTGATACAAGATACCTTTCAAAACCCAGATATAATAAAACCACATTGGACTGAAAGGAACAGGTATATACTGCAAAAGAAGTTTAATTCACCTGTTGGGATTCACGGAAAGGCTGAGTTGCAGTATTTCTCGGTAACGGTGGTTTACAACGCTCAAGATAAAAAAATCATTACTGCCCATCCGACCTCATGAAGTTCTCAAAACTCTTTCAAGGGACCATTACGGATTGAAACAAACTCAGACTGCTGTTCATCAGTAGTTCAACGCAAGTTCTACGGGCCAAATCTACGGCAAGGTATTTCATTCAATCAAGTTCAATGAAAAGTTTCCTTCGCCAAAGCAGGGGGAATAGGTCAAGAGGAAAGTGCACATATATTAGTGAAAATTTTGCATATATTTTACATTTCGTCTAAAGTATGACTCTGCCGTGGGGCTCCGCCTGTGACCGACTGACTGATAATTAACTTCCCTATAAGATATTAATTAAATAACAAGGATTGATAATGAAAAAATACCATCGTACAATAAAAAAGTTATTCAAAAATACAAATTTCATTTTACATAAAGACCGGTTATGATTTTAAAATTACTCTTCGTTTTACTCAGTTTTACATGTAAAAGTTCCGGCAAACTGCCAGCTTACATCATATAAGCTGGCAGTTTTCCGGAACTACCAAACTAAAAAACGACTTTTTTACTGAAGCCTGCTAGTTTTGAGGTACAGCTATAAGAATGACGGGACACAATTCAAATCACGCTGATGTCTTTGATCACAAGACAAGAAGGCCATACCGGTTAGCATTTTCCTATAAGAGTCTTACTAACGATTCCAAGAGTAATGTAAAGCGTTTGACTGATTACAAATTAGCTGGAAATGAAATATTTCTGCGGCGCGAGAGCAGGGAGGACTGGGCCTATTCAAAGCATTCTGAGCATGATGAGAGCTATTCAAGACAGGTTTGTCGCGTGGAGAACACGAGTTTAGGGTGACACCTATACGAACAACGTTCTTCTTTAAGAACCTTTTTCTTGGATTTTTGTTAGAGTATTTATTGGGTGATTTTGTTTTTTACCATAGCATATGTAGTAATAAATGCTTTCATTTCTATTTAAGCAGCGTGGCCTTCGAAGGATGGGCTATTCAGAGCTTGAGCCATGATTCCGTACTCAGATTAGTTCACCATGAGGTTTTTTCAGGCAGGCTTTTTTTTTCTAGCCTCCGTTCTGACAGTAAGTATTTCTTCAAATTGCCGCTTAGCTCTGCTCTTTTTCCAGTTTTACTTTTAAACTCAACTTTCATGTTAAGTTATAGCATGCTAAAAAGTTGTCAAAGTTCCCGGTTCATCGTTGAGAGAATTAAGGTTCGGTAGTGTAACCATATGTAATTGTGCCGGTGCTCGGCCGAAACTGCCAAAATAAACCTTATGGTTCTCTGTTGTCCATGCAAAGCGTAGTGGAATGTAAAAAGATCTGAGTTTTGACTGTTCAAACTGTTCGTGCCTGATATGAGTCCCACCTTCGATATTGTCGCATAAATATTTAAGGTATTTAGAGCTTGAGACATCGTTTAAGGCCACAGCTAAGTTTTTCGTCTCTGGGATGTGTAATTCGCATGGCTTCATATTTCTCACCATTGAAGCGTAATTGCCATTTCTAACTCTGATCATTATTAGGTACTCTTCCCGAACGTGGTTACCCTGTATCCATCGACTCAAATCGAAAAGACCACAATTGTTGCTTATTTTTCACTTTAACATTTTAGATAAAAGAAGTAGAAATCCGCAACGAAATGCCAACTTCAAGTTAGTAACTGCGGTAACAGCGACACCCTGTAAATGGTTGAGAGGTCCAGAGCCACCACTGACCTCACCCACGAGTTCAGATTGCACTGAGTTAGGAGAAATTTGTAGACAATTCAAATTTGATGGCCTCAAAATGCTTGTAATTGCGTTTGTTAAGGCGGTTATCAACTCAAGTTGCAAGTGCTAAGCGAGAGAAGGGTGTTCTCGAAGAATAATGACGCTACCGCAGCAACCTGACAATTTGGTTTTATCAACTGAGTTTATCGTGTAAATCGGCCGGCGCACATAGTTATTAGGGAGTTTAAGCAAATCACTACGGCTGGCGCCGCTACGGCTACCGGAAGTAAAGTTGTCCAGAAACGAGTCAATGCGCATGTCAGTGGTACCCATCCAGCCGTAGCGGGAAATCCTTCTTCGCGAGTGGGAAGGTTTCGGCGTAGTCTGTGGTACGTGAACTTATCTCGCTTCTTTCTTCGCTGTATTCATTCTCCTGAGCAATTTTAACTATTGAAATACACTTAACATCTTTAAAAATAGCTTATCGGGAATATTTATCAAGCTTGCTGCCCCTTACCGAGTGAATCTGCCTTTATTTTTGCAGCCGGGTTTGTCGAAGGATCGAAGCAGTGTGAACATGGAGAACGCAGCGAACGCAAGGAGAAAAGCGTTAGTAGAAAGTCTAACTTTTCCTTTAAAACCTCAAAGACTACTTGAAATTCAAATAGCTGAAGCCGAGGAATGACGAGGGGTACGAGGGACCGTGTAGAAACTTTGCTTTGGTATTTATAAGCTCCAAACTGGCAATTTTACAATACGTAAGCTTAATTGTTTGAATTCACTCATTCACTGTGCACAGGATCGCTTACAATTTTTTTTTACAAACGTTGGAATCCCTCGTCCCTTTGAACGAAGTCATTTTGAGTTTTTAGACGTGCAAAAACTACCGCGAAGACGCTTAACTTCTCAGCCGTACTGGGTTAGTAGTTCGCGTTGCTTAAAGTTGAATTTTGGCGGGCTAGGGCGACGTACTCTCCCCAAGCCTCGTCAACCACGATAGCCGTAGCAGCGCCAGCCGTAGTGATTTGCTTAAACTCCCTATTAAAGCTAACGCTTCGACCGTTAGCCCTTCGTCAGAGATAATAGAGGAATTGTAGGTTGAGTGGTTTAATGGAGCTACACCATTGGTGTGATTATTAGCACTAGCAGTAACCTAGAGGTTTTTTTGCTCTTTCCAACGGATTTAATTGCGAATTAAAGTGCAAGTAAGATAAGGGTTAATTTTTTTGCCGTTTCTGTAAAAGCCATTTTAAACCTCTCCTTTACGAGTCTCCTTCACCCCTGCTTAGATCTTCAAAGCTGGCACATTCTCATTGCTATGGTCGCTCGCAACACACTTCATTGGTTGTCAGATATTTTATTATATATTTTTATATGTACAAAATACTTTTATAACTTCATCGGAAGGAGATGAAAAATTAGTTTAAGATCAATGTAGTGCCTAAGGCCCTGTTTACAAGCAAAGGAGGGTAACCCTTGTGCAAGGTTACCCTAACAGGCGGGACAAAGATAGCCCGGGTTTACAAGCAAAATTTCACAGGTAGGGTTACCCTACCACTCGGGAAAACTTACCTATGCTTGGTAACCGCACGCATCGTTATCAATGTTCAAAGGGTCTGGAAACGAGTAAAAAGTTGTCCCGGGTAGGCGAGTTATCCCCAGGAGAGCGTTTACAAGGCAGCTAGGGTAACCCCAGCTTCCTTGTAAACACGTCGATGAAAAAAAAAAATGTGGGAGCGCTAGGGTAACCCTCCTGCCAGGGTAACGCTAGCACAAGGGTTACCCTACCTGCTTGTAAACAGGGCCTAAGCCAACTGAAATACGTTACAACAGTTAAAAGCTCTGCGTAACACGAATCAAGTACACACAGTCTATCATTCGAAATAGAGTAACAATTACTGTAGGAGTACATGAACTGAATTACAGTGAAGAAAGTTTAGTATACACAAGTAAGCAAACAAACCACAAAAAATAAAAAAAATAAAAAAAGCAGCAGGCACTTTTTCCCCAAGAGTATGGGAAAACAGAAAAAGGAAATTTTACATTAGTATTGAACTATTCAGGGCTAACATTCTCAGCACTTAGAATAAAAAAATATGTGACAACTGGTTCAGTGAATTAACAATTTACAGTGCCGGATTGAAAAGCCATCTAAATGTTCGTCAAATCTTAGGCTCGATATTTAACTTATTTAGCTCAATAGACCTCTGGCAGCCCCTCGATCCTATTGTATGTGGCAGTAGAAATCAGTGGAATAAAAAAAAAAAGCATCCACGTAAAAAGTTTCTATTTGATGTTTTCTTTTGACTAGTTCAACAACTTGCATACATGAAAAGGTAAGAGGGATTGCCAATTGTCTAACCAACAGCAAGAACCACTCTTCAACTGACCTTTCAAAGGCAAAAATTGCAATTTGTGGCAAAACGTTTGTAGTATTAACACCATGATCTAAGACAGTGAATAGCTAAAACAACTGTTTCTTTTTTTGGGTTTAAACGCTTCCCTTTTAGCATCATATTTTAAAGAGTACATCTTACATACTGTATTATCAAACACACATGTACATTAGGTAAAAAATAAGCCTTGAAAATAATCACTTTGAATGAAAACATTTTCTTGCTTCAAACAGTAAATACAAGACGTGGTAAGTAAGATTTGAAATGATAACCATAAATTCAAATAACCACTTCTGAAAAGACTAATCAGGGTGATATACAGGTCTGGAAAATTTTTTTTTATAGAACATATATGCAGAAGTTTTTCAGTTTTGGTGACAAACAAATAAGCTAATAAAAGTTATACTGGTTCTTTGTTGCACTAATAATACTCTAGAACATTACACTGAATTGCAAATCAAGCTTCAAACCATGCACTGCAAAACCAGTCCTAAATCAAAAATCTAATGATCCAAACTAGTCAGCAAAAACCAAATCCTTGTTGCAAAATTCTAGAAAGTATTTCCAAAGTGATAGGGATTGGACTTGCAAATCAAGCTTCAAACCACGCACTGCAAAATCAGTTCTAAATTAAAAAGTCGAATGATTCAAACTAGTCAACACAAACCAAATTATTCTTGTTGCAAAATTCTAGAAAGTGTTTCATGAAAGCTGATTAAGTGTTTCCTAGGTAGTAAGGATCTGATTCACAGATCAAACCATGCTCTGCAAAATTAGTTCTGGATTATTTGTTGCCTTAAGTGTAACAACCATTCCAGAGAGAGAGAAAAAAAGAAAAAAACAAAACAAAAAATGAGAACATTATAAACATGTAAGGCAAGTGTTCATAAAAATGACAAAGTCATAATAGTATCAATTATCACAACGATGATGCTACTACTAATAATATCAATTAAATTAATTATGACTGGCATCATCAACATCATAGGGAAAATTCTTTGTAACAATGATGAAGTGATTGTAAAACTAAGCAAAAGCTAAACAATTAAATGCCTGTATTCTCTGAGCATACACTGTAAACTTGGTTTTCATTGTCAGATAACGCCCAGGTTACAGAATAATTATTTCACTGTTTCTCGGTTTCTTGGCTTTATCAGCACTTTGAGAACTAGAATTCAAGGTCTTATTTAATGGGATGATCTGGGACCAAATGGGAAGCTCTCCCATTTTTTCTGATCAATTGCCTGTATTTGCAAACACTGCTATGAGAAACTGCTGTTTTCAACAGCCAGGGATGTAAAAAAAAACAAAACAAAACAAAACAAAAAACTTACCAACAGTTTTAGCTTATCACAAATATCAAGAGAGTCTGACACAATGTCATCAAATAATTTCCAATGATTCAGCAAAGTTTGAATGGTGGAGAAACAGAGAAATTCCATGTTGCCTGGGTGTTTCTTGACACACCGCTGGCCTTTTTACCCTCCCTTGCAGTTCTCCCCTCTAGCTGCTACACACTTCCTTGTAAATTAGTTACAAGAATTTGGTGTTAGATCAAGATAAAGAACAAATGATAAGTTTGAGTATTCTCACTACCTGGTTGCTGTAGAATGAATAGATACCTTTAAGAGAAGTTACTTGTTTATCACTGGGTGAGAGCTGAAGGGTTAATATATATATCTTATTGGACATTTTGTTGTGTAGTATCGCTGAGTATTTTTACGAGTTGTGCCGTATTTTGACGAGCCCGTAGGGCTCGTCAAAATACAAATAACGAGTAAAAATACTCAGGGATACTACACAAAATTTCTAACAAGTTATTTTTTATCCAACACACCAAACTGTTATTTCAGTGCGGGCAAATTTAGCGGATATTTATTTACAGGGAGTGCGTGACAGAAGTATGCGAAGCGAAACGGAATTGGCGCATTGTTGTGTCACTGTTTCTATTTTCTTCATTAAATGAAGAAATTTTCTGGTCGTCAAGCTGTTTTTCTTCGTTCGATTCATCTAATGAACTTGGGCCTATACTTGCCAGTCATTCTGACACTTCGTCATCTGAAATATGATTCAAATTGTCTGCCATTTGCTTTTTTTTTTTTTTCGTAACTACAATCCAATTCTTCGCTTGCGCGATGCGAGAAAACCTGTTTAACTGGTACTACAATAGACAAGTACAAATACTGTGTGATATTTGTACTCGTCTATGGCGTTATTTGTACTCGTCTAGGTTAGTTGGATAATAAATCATTTTATTATACGGCTGTGTCTCACAATAATGAAAGCGGCCCAGATTTTCCTGTCTAGACTGGCATCTAGACCGGTCTAGAAAAAAAAGTTACAAAGGATATGTTCCTTTGCTTTCTAGACACAGCCATATAATAAACATCTTATTAACTGAGCTAGGTTGGTCTGTATGGGAGAATCTTGACCTCAGTTGCTGGTACAGAACCTCACTGCGTTTGGTCTGTACTGGCAACCTCGGTCAAGATTCTCCCATACAGACCTCCCGCTCGGTTAATAAGAACTAAATATAGCTCCATGTTTAACATGGCTCCAATGACTGACAGACCTCTACCTACTCCATCCAGTGATGAATTTCACACATTCTTCTGATAGCTTTACATCTGCTACCTGACCCTGATTTTGGTTTGTTACAAATCCACATTTGCAATCGTCTGAATACAAGGAAACACTCCAATCACATATCAATGATTATTTCTTTCTGAACTTGCACCATCAGAAAAGCGATCTCCAGTCGTAGGCTTTGTGTATAACACAAATACTCCACACCAAGCTATATGGCTCTCTCACCAAGTAATGGACACATATGTTGATATTTCAAACCAGATTGCAACCACTTCAAAAGCAGGATTAGCGGAACAGTGGTACAGGTTTATATAGATCCATTTATTACGTGGATGCCATTGCTCCTGCTAACGGAGAAGGCATATCTAGGTTTGGAATGTCAAATAGATCACAGACGCCCTCAGAGTCATCTAGGTTGAAGTAGTAGTCATGCTCTCCTGGTGGTGGTGACAAACGAAGTAAAGGTGCATACACTGTGGATTGGACATAAAACTGTTGTGAATTTGAAGTAAAGAAATATTTTAATGGTGTAATTACATCTGTTTTCCATTTAATTTTGTATTTGTTATGCCTAGATTTTGAAAGAGTGACAAGTTTAAGGAAACTCGACAATTTTGTTCATTTTTCTAAAATGTCTTTACTGGATGAGAATCACTACATGACACAGATATCGCTTTCTCTGGGAGAGAAAAGAATGCTTGATGAAAATGGTGAGGAACAGATGATACCCAAGTACAAATATGTGAGACTTAAATACCAAATGGAGCCTGCAATTTGTTGAAATCATCTTTAAAATTATATGTGCAGCATGCAGTAGAGAATGTTCACAAAAAGCTAACCATGAAAATTACTGATACCTAGGAAGTTGACTTAAAATAGCTTTCTTGCCTGTATCAACAAGCAATTGTAAAAATAGCATAACAATCTCCTCTCTTAAATAAAATTTCACAAGGAGACTTAATCACACTGGATGTAAAAAATGAAAATTGTGAACACCATTTTAAGAATATTATGGGCTATTTTCCTGTTTTTTCCTGTTGAGGTATATTCAGTTATGTTGTGCATTTTGACAACTTATCTGTGAGCGAGAAAAGTCCAAGGATTAAAAGGCTTTCAAAAAAAGCTTCACACACACCCTCTGCTGACATAAAATCATCCATAACTTCTTCAGCAAAACTGGTATCTGCAATCATAAAAGAACATCAAAAATGGGAAGTAGTTACACAGTACTCTCACTTTCAGGTGGTTGTTTTACTTCTTAATACTGCCTAAAACTGCTTGGAATTCTTGAACAGGTAAAAGGAATGCTCTACCAGTTTGAAAATGTCTTTTACCTTTCATGCTTAAACAAGGGAGAACACTGGTTACATAGATGGGTTCCTTTATCACCATGTCACCATTCTCATTCTGAATACCTCATAAAGGCAATTTCAAACATGGCCAGTTACTGATAATCTTCAACCTTTAAAATGACTATCACTGCACTCTTACTGATTTGTATCTGCACCTTCTGAGGCCAGAGCCATTGATTAAATTATAGGCAATCACTTTATTTAAGCAGCTACCAATTGCAAGACCACTTCTAACAACCCAAGTACTCCAACCATTTCAGCTGGTTCCTATAGGTTCTAAATTCACTTTACACAGTGTGAGGAGTTTGTTATACCCAATCTGGTCCAGTGCTGCTTAAAGTTTACTTCAATTTTCACATTTCCTCTAGCTGATGAGTTTAAAATTTCCTACTTCAGTGAACATACAGCACAAATAGAAATATTCCCAGCCATCTTGTGATAAATAAAAAAAGGTCAAACTTTTACCTCTCAGATTATTTCCAAATATTATGTCATTAGCCACTTCTTTGAGCTCGTTAGCTGTTGAAATAAAGATAACAAAAACATATATTTCGGTTAATGAAACAGATGAACATGTGGCAAGAAAGTAGCAACCAATTCAACCAATAACACGATTGTCAACTACCATGTACACTAGTTGACAGTTTGGCTGCAATCGCAGATACACTGTATCTCAAGTTTGGCAACTCAACTTTGAGGAAAAAAGGCTTTTGAAATGAAATAAAAAAAAAAAATCATAAGTGGAGTCTTGAGAAAGTTGCTCTATATTGGTTGCTCTACAACCGCATAAATTCAATAGGACTAAAAATAGATAACACTTTGAATGCTCACTTACAATTTTAGTTGTAATGGTATTGACATGACATCTACATGAACCAACTTACACTTATATTTGATCTTACTCTTACCAGTATTCTTTTCATTCCTGTCAATTTTTCAATAAAAAAATATAACAACAGGAAGTCTTTATTTAACTAACAGAATTGCCAGTAGCTTCATAACAGACCATTTGATGCAGACTCATAAATTTTCAATGAATAGGATAAATTTATCCTAATCTGCTGCACATTTTCCAAAAGTTATCGCAGATAAGCCACACCCCTAATTAGTTACAGAAATTTTGGAAGAAAAGGTGCAGCTTATCCACCAGTGTTTACGGTAAATCATGAATGTAACATGATACCCCTGCTGCTCTCAAGCACTTCAGTTTTGACTGCTCCCACTTTAGCATTGATATCATTAGCATGTTTAGGATCAGCGTTAGTTTCCATGGGTTCCTCCTTCACTACTGCATGGTCATTCGAGTTGACATCACTGGCTGGTGGAGGGACAGGCGTCACCACAGGGTTGTTTGCTGCAGCATCCTTGTTTACCAGCAGCACATGTATAGGACCTGACTGACTTTTTAAATGGATCTGGAATTTCCTAGATTGATGGGCACTTGGAGTCTGCAGAGACGTTTTAGTAAAAATAGACTAAGTATGTCTACAAACCTCCACCTCAAGAAAGATAGTAAAGAGAATCTAGTGTCTTAAAGGTAGCAACAGCCTCCTGCTGAAATTGAAAATGTATTTATGAGCCTATAGGGAATTTCAAAATTTTCAGGTATAGCAATCATGAGTGTATTCAATGGTTAAGGTATTCACACTACTTGTGTTGAATTCTTGACTAAACTAGTATCCTTACCAGGTCCTCTTTTGGAGTTAAATTTTTTAAAACCATTATTTACTATATGGCTCCCCTAGTTACATGTGAATTGAATGCTTAAACCCAGTTTCAATGCTGAACTTCACATGAAACATGGTAATTTTGATTGACCCAAACTGGTCAAGTTTGATTGTTGAATACAATTCATTGAACCAAATTTAGGGCAACAACAACAAATCCTTTAGCCAACAGGACACCCAAATACAGGCAAATCAATTTTTTTTAAAAAATGATTCAGGAAGTTCAATCCATGAAAAAGTTGATGTCTGTCCCACATTCGATCTTCACCCATTCTATCCACCCAGAGCAGATGGAAAGAACAGGTTGGTTGATCCAAATTCACTTGGAGAAACCCAACTAATTCTAACATTGAACTTAACCTGGACTCAATTCTCTTTGTTTAGTTCATCTCTTGTAAATCTCTTGTTCATCTCTTGTATCTCTTCGCTCCGACGAAGGGCTAACACTCGAAACGTCAGCTTTTGTAATCGTTACGGTGGCCAATTTACCATTTCAACTTTGTTGATATCTCCAAATTATTTCATTACTCCCACCGACACAGCCCCAAACAGTTTCTTTTGAAACTATCAGCCTTTATTGATCTCTTGTAAAGTTTGATGTTGGAACTGGGCCTTGAAAACATAACTTTTCACTGGGTGAAAATGTTCTAGGAATAGAGAACACAGTGTAAAATTCTGGTTGAGAGAGGTCCAGAGGTGAACTGCTGTTATGGATAAAGAATGGCAATTTGACAATCTCACCCGAAACTTTTCTGGCATCGTTCTGGTAATTTTCAAATTCATTTTATTAACCAGGGTAGATGATTTGTGTAGATAATAAATATAAAAAATACTGCAGAACTATTAATACAAGACTTATAGTACTAATAAAGGCTGATAGTTTCTAAAGAAACTGTTTGGGGCTGCGTCGGTGGGGGTAACAAAATAATTTGGATATATCAACAAAGTTGAAATGGTAAATTGGCCACTGTAACGATTACAAAAGCTGATGTTTCGAGCGTTAGCCCTTCGTCGGAGCGAAGAGCTAACGACGAAGGGCTAACGAAGGGCTAACGCTCGAAACTTCAGCTTTTGTAATCGGTACAGTGGCCAATTTACCATTTCAACTTTGTTGATATATCAAAATAATTATAGTACTAATAACCCCCATGATCTGTTGCTAGCACTGTTAGATTTGTTCTTGTCATTGTAACAGGCAGCAAGTATTGTAAAACAAAGTAGAAAGCATAGAGATTAGAACAAGGTAATAGTCTATGATTAAAGGAAAACATTCATTAAAGAGAGAACCTTGAACAGAAATATTACTTAAAGGATTCTGATCTTACTGTGTCTGGAATTGGAACCTCAAGCTGTGTCCCAGATGGAGCTTGGACGACCAACAAAGTGTCTCCTTTAAAACTATGGCATACATCTTCATAGGTGACATAAGCAAGTTGCTCATTTTCAGGATCCTCTGAGACATTTTTTAAACTCTGTTGGACCCACAGCCTTTGCTCATCGAGTTCCCTTTCTTTGTCTTCCAGTCTCTCCAACTCTCCCTTTAAATGCACAAGCTTGTCTGATATTTCCCTTGTGTTACACCCGGGTCCTGCACCCCTGGAAAAAAAACATTTAAAAATTATTTTGAACAATTTGTTTGCATTACAGAAGATCTTGTCTAACTGAAACAAAGCCTTGAAATAGTCTATGGTAGGGGAAATAAATACCAGAAAGGTTGGAATAAACCAAAAAGAATGATGATGGGGTTAAAACAGATTTAAAACAACATTGTTGGAGGTGCCAAAAAAATGTTGGAAGCTGGTTGAAAATAATTAATTGAACATCCAACACATATCATGCAACATTCATGCAAGAAATGTTGGGTGTTGCAAGTAACCCATGTGAAAACCGGGGAACAATCAAATTCAGACCATCTTCGTTTTCCCCCCATCAAGTAAAAGAACTTTAGGAGTTCCCTTTCACTAAAAAAAAAACAAAACAAAAAATAAAACATTAGTAAACTTGCTGATGCAAAGCATACAGCATGAATATCAGCTTCAAATGAAAAAAAAAAAACTAGTTCTAAATTTGTAGACTCTGATCGGGAAAATTATATTTTTGTCAAACCATGCAAACAGGAGCTTTTCGAACAAAAATTAGCTGGGAAAGATATGCTGGAAGAAATTCAACACCCAGTCCAATGTAATTTTTAATCTCCTCCAATTCTTGGCATCATACGGTATTGAGTATGAGAGCTAATAAATAAAAACATATTGGGTACCAGTGACCTAGGGGGGGAGAATGGGTAAAATATTTTCAAAATTTTATTTATCACGAAAACGATTAAATCTAAATTATTTAATATAGTTTCTGAGCTAAACTCAACCATACTTGGAGAAATGGTTAAGGCCAAGAACTGAAATTAAGGTATGGTTTGGCGGGAATCCAAGAAAAGCAACAAAATAATATAATTTTAGCGCTTGCTGTCGTTCACATTTACGATTTAAAGTTCAGCTGTAGTCACGCTAAAAATTCACACGTGAGGTTCTAGTCATTTGAACAACTAACAATAGAAGATATCTCAATGAAACACTCATAACATACTTAAAATGTCATTTTATTGGCCAAGTACATCGAACTTTTTAAGATTATACTAATCACTACAGTCCCCAAAAATCATTGAATGATCACGAAATTTTGACTTCCTCTTTTGTTTTTGGCTTACGCAAGCCTGCCTAAATAAAACTTTTTTTTGGAGCAACTTACCTTGGGTATGAAACAACACCCTGATCTGTCCTCAAGAGAAATTATTACATTTATTTTCGCCCTTAAACGACAACTCCCCTATAACAAACGGCGCCAAAATAATGGCGGTAAATATGTCTTCGACCATGTTCTGCGCGCTGGAAACACGCGCCCGAACCTTGAACACGTAAAGAACTGCCAAGAAAATACTTACTTTCGCTCTAAATGATCTTCTCTTTTTCAAAATCTATATTCTACGAGGTTTTATTGCAGAGAGCATGTTTTTGGAAGAATCGGTCGTGGACCTATCTCCCTACCTGTCTCCCGCGAGATTAAGGGAACTGCGATGGAATTCGTTTGGTGGTCCCGCGCGAATGCTCTCGTCACATGAAGTTAATTCCCCTTTGATAGTTTTACTTACTTCCACTGGATGCTATTCTTCGATTTCTTCTCTATCAGTCCAATTCCTTCAAGTACATTCGTTATATCGTAAATTCGTCGTTTTTGGCGTACAGCTAGCGTATCGGCTGCCTAAAATCGACAAAGTAAACACTTCAGATGGTGAACGCTTATCAGGGCCACAAAGGAAGGTTCGGCGAACCAAAAAATGTCTTCCTTTGTGGACCAAAAACCAAGATTTCTTCGTATACTTACCACTTTGAGATCTAAGACACCATCTTTGGCTTCTTGCAACAAACTAACGAATTTCGTTGTCAATAAACCGAGAGATTTTTCATGTCTACTTGGCGTTCCCGGAGAACCGAAATCCGCCATGATAAGCCGAGCTACATGCTGCAAAAAGTCCGTGCGTTGATGTGATTGGCTAACAGTGAAATTTAAATAGTGCGCCCGTTGGAGTGGCCTTTATGTAGTGTTTCGAGTAGGGGAGGGCTGTTCAAATTATTTTTACATTATCAAAAATTTCGCTGCTTTTAGAAGCCTCAACAATATTGAAGTAAAACAGTGGTAATAAGAAACTATCATTTTTCTGTAGAGGGCTTAATTTAGTTTCTTCTCAAAATCAAAGAACAATCTTGATCAAATAAAATTTTTATTTTCTCCCTACCCTTGAGAGAATAATCAGCGTTTCTTCGTTACCAGGGTCCCAAGTGGTTAAGTTTTTCCCGCGCGCGGGTTTTTCTGGGGACCGCACCTCGGAAGGTCATGTACAAATTTTCCCCGCGTCATTATAATTATCAATATTGGACAACTTTTCCGTCTAATTATAATTCTCGTTGAAAATAGGATTTATACAACATCTAAACCAGCTCATCATGGAATTTTAAGGTATGTTCTATCTCTGAATCGGATTAAAGAAAATCTTGATGGCCTATTCTACTTTTTTGTTGTGGGAAACAAAAATTAATTTGAAGACAGCAGGAGGGGCTTTAAAAGAGAGATTCCCGGGTGAAATGAAGCTCAACAAAAACGCCGTTTTAAATGTGGGAAATTACTAAATAAGTAAATCGATTAATACCTGATTTAATGGAAGGTAAGAACGAGGGAGATAGAGGAGAAACAAGCAATTATGTATAAACTTACTAACTGTATTAAGATATTTACATCATATATATATATAGTCCATGTAGGAGAAGAGAGTGAAATTAGGTTGGAAGGCTTATCCTTTACGTGAAGGTTCTTTCTTGGAGCGATATACACATAATGTTACACTGACGTTATCTGAAATAAATGCAAAGTGCAAGTGCTCAGAGTAAAAAGAGACATTGAGACATTTTCTGGCAAGACAAAGTTGAACCTCCTTATATCATTATGTAAATTCTCCATACCGTTCGCCATAAATTTTTAAGGTGCTAAAAAGGAGAATTTATTCAACAAACAAGAACTGCTTCAGTTGTTGATCATTTCCTTAATTATTGTGACCTTCCTGTGTGATTCAGGGGTGTCATAAGCAAAGATTATTACCTGGAGATTATCAACAAACTGTTGGGGTGACAGGCAAGGAATATGTGACAAGATGCTTGGATGTTTCTCTCTTAGGAACTGGCATTCCTTCAATGGGGAGTAACTAGTGTGATACTCTTAGTCTTCTCCACATTGGAAACTGGGATAATTTGTGGAAGTTGTTGGCCAGATGGCTTAAAGATAACTTGTTGGGTAACTTGGCTTTTTAGTGGTACTCAGTTTGTGGGGATGAGGTAAAAAAAGGAGGTTTAGAGAGGGAAAAATGTGAGAGAACTATGGAGAGAAACAGATAATTCTTTCCTCGATCCCTTCTGAATTTTGTTGGTCCAATAATAATAAATTATTACACGACTCGGGCAGTCAGAGGGCCAATAACAAAAATCAACCAATCAAAATGCTCTATTGCCAGTCCAGTATTCTCTAAGTACTGGACCGGGCACTGTCCCAAATGGTCCCGAATGATACCGCACTTGCGTCGCTTTGAACTTCAGTCGTATAATAAATCTCTTATTAACCAAGCTTGCTTGGGACTGTACTGGAAGAACATCGGCCCTCGGTCTTTTTTGTATGGATCTCGCTGTGCTCGGTCCGTACTGTTAAGACCTCGGGCCAATATTGTCCCAGTACGGCCCTCGCGCTTGGTTAATAAGATATATGTATTATTGTTTGTCTCATGATACTATCACTTATGATGTGGATTGCAACATTTTGACTGCATACTGCTAGTCTTCATCAGGCGATAAGGTCAACTGATTTCAGGTCTTCTTAGAAAGTAGGATGCTCTGCTGTGATTGGCTGGTATTCCACAGCTGTGATTGGTGCATTTTGATCTTTGATGTTATTCTCTTGGCAGTCCACTGTTGTATGGCTCTCCTGTTGTTGTGTTTTTTTTGTTGTGGGTATCCACGCTTTGGGAATTTCTATTCCACTGTTTCTGTTGATGTGGGAGTGTACCAGTGAGGATCACAATCAATAAACTCAACCTCATTCCAAAAGTGGTTGGTGTCCAGTGTTGTGAGTGTGTTTTGAAACAGTGGAGGTCTGGGTATGAGCTAGTTGGATGTCTCAGTCATGCTCCTTTATTCTGTCTCAGTCGCATTGGTCTTCCAGTCTCACTGATGTAGACTTTGCCACATTCACAGGGAATTCTGTAATCTATGCCTTCTTGTTTGACTGGATCAACAGTGTCTTTTGCTCTTTCTAGCTTTGATCCTAGTGTAAAAAAAGAAAAAAAAAATTGTTGGTCCACTTTTACTCATTTTTATTAACCTTTAACTGCAAACCCCACTGAGAAGTCTTGTGCTAAATAAATGCACATTGACATTATTTCTTGGAATTCTAACTTGCTTTGAGTTTTAGAGGCCAGTTTGTTTTAAATTTCCAGTGCCAGGGATTTGACTGTTACTCTCTAACTTTTGACATTGATTTCTCATGTAGGCACACAAACTGTAAATGGTGTAACATGCTCAGTCATGCAGGCAATGAAGGGGTTAAAGAAAAACCTGGTGTAAACTTACTAAGAAAGACTTGGCACAAATAGAATTTTACTGCCAAGATATTTACAGTTGTGACTTATGGCCCCTATTAGGGGCTATAAGGGAATGTATAAACAATTCATGTTCAGAGTGATTAAATCCAGACCAAGCTTCAAAAGATTTGTCATCACCACCACTAGGCAACCAAAAAGAGCACAGTTGCCCAGAAATATCTTTGGTGCTTGAATAAGCACCAAAGAAATATGAATAAGTGTGGCCTGATGAAACAAGTACTTTCAATGCCTCTTCTTTACCTTAATAAGATGCTGGTTCATCATCAGTTAGTGACCTCAACTATGAATAAAGGAGGTGCTGCAGTAGTAGCACACAATAAAACAAGATCTTGCATATCAAACAACTTCAAACAGTAAATTGTCAGAATCAACATGTAAACTTTAATTATGTAATCTGATTTTTCAAGTAAGAGTATTTCTGAGAAGGACTGTCCTGTGTAGTAGTGACTGATGCTTCCATAACCTCAGCCAAAGTCATCAGAGCCAAGAGGATTTGGAGTTGAGTTGACTCCAGTAATGACTTCTGCTAAGGTGTCACAGTATCAGTCACTGCTACTGACATTACAGCCCTTCTCAGGACTACCCTTACATAGATGATCAAATTACTTGTTCTGATCCAACAGGTGACATAAATGTTAAAGCATTGAAAAGCCAAGGAATCATGATTGTCAAACAGTTGGTGTTACACCTTCTACGGATGCAGGTTTTAGCCTTGATGGGATCATGAGTGGAATCACATTTTTTCTCTAAGCTTTTCTTTGGCTAGTAGTCAATAGGGTACCCTATCAAATAAGATGGCCATTAGCCAATGGTCTGGATTTCTATCCTGAGGTGATTGTAACTACTGTATCTACCTGTACCTTTTTGCTATTTAATAAACAGTAGTTGATCTGAAGCAGCCATGAGCCATTGGACTTGAGTCATTGTTGCCACTATTTTCTCAAGCTTACCAGCCAATCAATCAATAAATCTTAACGAAATGTAAACTCCTCTGACATATAAATGTGCAACTCATGGGAATGAGAATTGATTTAATTCTTTGACTTCCAAAAAGTGACTTGCATTTAATTTCTCTTTAGAGTTTTACCTCTGGATGAAACATAACTGTCACAAGAAATAAAGGAAATGATAACCATCTAAAGAAGCCCTTGATTGTTAAACAAATTCTCCTTGTCAGCACCTTAGGAATTGTATAGATCTAACAGTATGGAGGATACATATCCTGATGTCTGTGTGTAAAGGGTTGAGATGCTGGGGATTTTTTAGATATACAGAGTACATTACCAAGTGGAACACATCAGAAGAGAAGCTCCAGTTCTAATGGCATTGCAAATAACTCAAAATCATTGAGAAAAAAAAAAGCATAAATTGTGCAGTAAACAAGATGCAATAATCATAATGGCACTCTTTAATTAGTAACATTTATTTACAAAGTGTTTATAGTTTAGAAAAAAATTCTTGCCTTGTGCTTCAGAAAACTTTAGTATTTCCATTAAAATAATGAATTATTGGTAACCTATGATAATCACCGTCACATGAATTCTTGGAGTTAAGAAATTCTTTACCTACACTTACACGTTACTAGTTCACCTTAGAAAGTGAGGTTTGTTCCTATATATATATATATATGAGAATGAATAATGCAGTGCAGATGAACAAAACATAATGTACATCAATTGATAGAATTTTAATTAAATAATTCAGTTTTTTTCAAGGAGTTACATCCAGTTTGATTAGAATGATCACTGAGTTAATATCCTGTACGTTTAAAGAGACTTAGTCATCTTAATAATAATAATAATTTGAAACATTAAAGTACTTCATAACACTACTATTACAAACTAAACTGTCCTTGTACTGAAACATCTTGAAATTTTTTTTATGACCAGCATAATTTTTAATATGCATGTGTCTGGTATAAGATACATGTACAAATGGCATATTCATTTTTCAAGTAAAAATCAAACAGTTTCTTACATTGCATTCTCTTTACAGCATGTGTATATGAAATAAATACATCTCTATATCTCAACTACTTATTTTACATCTCCAGCTTTGAAATTATATTAAATTTGAGGTAATTCTGATTTACGATTTCCAGAAATCTTGAAACCTTCTGCATTATAATTATTTGGTCACAGTTACATAATGATATTTTCAGAGTCTCCTTGCACCAAGATAAATGAAAATCAAAACAATAGGTCAATATATAAAAGTAAAAATATGTATAAAGTTTCTGATAAGAAAATATATGTTAATACATTTAGTCAATAAATGTGTCCAGGACTTTGCTTCTCAAGGAAGGCTAAAATTCATTTTCGTGGCAATACTGGGGATATCACTAAACTGTGGAATGGTTTCAAATTTCAGTACTGTGACCAACACTACTTCATTTGACAACTTCTACAAATTATCTGGATACACCATACATTAAAAGTTAAAAGTGATTTCCCCAAATGAGGCAATTTTTAGTCTTTTTACTAAAATAGCAATACTAAACAAAGTAGTTTTAACTGCCATCATTTGGTGTTTCTGGAAAGTTGGGAATGGCTTGTGACAACTGATAACGAAACCAGTGAATGTGGCAGGTCATCCAAAGAAAGAAAATTGGTCACAGTACATAGATATTCCCCATTTGACAGCATGGTAATTTCAGTAACAATACCAGTATAAGTTATATTCTTCAGAGCCCTCTTTCTCGAGGGTACCCTATTCAAATAGTATATTTAAAAATGGACACACAAAAACCTTCATAAAAAATTTTTCATTTACATTTAAATGCAATAATATTATAATTATCAATATCTATTTTGAAGTGATTCATGTTTTTCTTTTATATATGGTTTAACAGGAGAATGAGATAACATAATGTAAACATGCAGAGTGAAATAGAAAGGTTGATACCCTAAAAAAATCTAGTTTTTCTGAGATCTTAAATAGGGTACACTAAAGAAGCTTGGAAATGAAAAAATAATGTTGCTCCAAACCCAAAGTTTGGATTTTTTTTGAGTAATGACTGAAGTTGAAATTAAGATAATGTAGGAAAATCTTGAAATAAAACAAAATCGACTCTTCAAAAGTGCAAAATACTTTGTTTATAAAATTTATTGAATAAAATTCTTTGATAATAAAATTTGTCAGACAAATATGTACAGTACCTAACTACTATCATAGGTACAAAATACTCTGTTTTTCCTTGATGGAGACAATGAGTGGAATTTAGTTAGCGATTCTCCTGCATAAGAAGTTCTACGAATGCTATCCTGGAACCAGTTTTGAGATGTCTCTGGTGCACTTTGCCCGCCCAAGAAATTATCTCTCATTACTAAATGTGACAGCTGTGCTCCGTCTCTCACAATTGGAATTGGCTTTGTCTTTGCTTTCTCGTTGGAAGTTTCGTGTGTTAAAGGATGTTGTAGGGGTGAGGAATTATCTGTTTTGCTTTTCACATTCCAACTTGAGTCAATAGTTTGAATGTTGGTATCAGGATCTCCTCTCACACCATGTTGCCTGTTACCAGTCCATTCTCTAGTTACCTTAAGAACTGCAACTTCACATTCATTCTCTGTTGTAGTGCTGTTAAAAAATTCTCTGTCATCCTCATTAATTACAGAATGGAGCTTTTCAGCTAACTGCTTTGTTAGCTTAACATTCAAATCCTTCAAATCTTTTGATTTGGTTCCACCTTGTTTGAACTCATCGCTTTGTGCTGTTGTGTCCAGTGGAAGAGGGGAGCTGTTTTTTTGCTTGCATCTACCTGATCTCAAGGATCTTGTAGAATTTTGAGATGCATTTGATTTTGCACTGCTCATTCGAGAGCCACTTTTCACCCAATTCTGAGACGCATTTGATTTAGCACTGTTCAGCCGAGAGCTACTTTTCAACCAATTCTGACTGAAAGAACGATGAAGGTCTTTCAAACTTGATGAAGCAACACTAAGTGCAATCCATGGATCTCTAAGAGCTTGATCCGCAGTCATCCGCTTACCAGGATCTACTACCAGTAACTTGTCAATAAAGTTCTTTGCTTGTTCTGACACATCCTTCCATGCCTAAGATAGAGAAATAGTTAGTCATTTAATTGGTTGCAGGTTGACCTCTTCTTGGACTACCTAAATTTACCAGTACGAGCACAAGCTAAGGCCAGTGGCTCATCATGCTAGAAATCATCTCAGTTTATTGAATGGCATTCTGTATTATTGCTTGCACATCCTTACTGCGCATTATTTCACACACAACTAGTGCAAGCACATTAAAAAATAGTAGCTTTCTCTCTTTGTTTGGGGTTCACAATAGAGGTAAACTGTCATTTTCTTGCAAATGAGCAGGGTGACCGATCTATTTTTTTTTTCAATTTCATTTTCTTGAAATTGAGCAACAATGTTTTTCCATGACATGCAGATCACATCTATTGAGATATTTCTGCACAGAAAAGTTTTGATTTCAATTATGCGGTCGGTCAATGCCACTGTGAAATGATTTTGAGATGTTTATCGTCTTTTGTAATGTAATGGCAAGAACCACAAAGATTGTGGATAACCATAATTTTCTGATTTCATATAGTAAAATGCTCTCCATTTGAAAAAAACTTTTTGCGTTAAGTTTTATGATGTACTGATCACACCTTTTAGGATACTTCTGCAAGGAAAACATTTATCAGTTTTAAATCATGTGGAATCCTGAAATGATTATATGGTGATTATCGCTTTCTGCTGTCTTCCATAGTGTCACGGCAAGAACTGAAAATATAATGTACTAGTGGCTTTAAGTGAGAAATCACAAAAGGGAACTCAACTGTGTATCGTGTGTGAATGTTGAACTACTAACTTGTGACAAAACCTAACATATGAACTATTTGTAAACAAAGGAAAGGGTGGGACTGACTTCACAATTTGTAAAATGGGTTACAAGATTAATCAGGCTGTAGACAAAGAAAAGACACATTTGTGGCTGGAAAAAATGCAATTAGAACTAAATGATTGATAAAGTTGAAGGAGCTGGGTGATGTCATTGAAACCTGCACGAAAAAAAACATCAAAACTTAACAGTACAAGGCATCAAACTGTTGGTGAAGGATGCATTAATAACTCATCTGTTACTTGTTGATGTCCATGAAAAAGCATTGCCATTGGAATGGTGGAACTAGGGTAAATTTAATTTGAGCAGCTTCATATTCCATTGTCTAGCCCTTTCACAGTTTGAGAGACAATGATAAGTGCATCACTGTGAGGCAAATAGATTTCCAAGCTGAAATACTCACTAAACAAGATTATGGCTGTGTTTCAGGAAAATTTGTCATATTTTCTCAACTCGCAATGACACTATTTCATATTTGGCCTACGAAGCACAAGCTCTAGCTTTTGAGTTGATAAAATTCCCCACAGCTTTTATTTTGCTTGTGCAATGCATTTGACAAAATGCAAGGTCAGTGAACAGACTCCCCTTGTTGGCCATCATTGTCAATAAAATTTATTACATCTCAACTGGATAGAAAAATAAAACCATAGAGATTTATTCATGTAGAATTCTAAGAATTGTATTAGTTTCATTATGGAGAAAACTGCATGATTGCCTGATCTAACAAAATAACTGCTATTTAAAACTAAATTGGATTAATCTTTGAGATGCAGTGCTTAACACTACCATATGGTAGCACTGAGCACTCTTATGCATGACCTCACTTCAGTTTTACCAAAGATCACGAACGAGATTTCCAAGCTTGATGCCTATGTTAATTTATTCTTCTCAGAGTGTTCCAAAAATTCAAGCCCTTACTGTTTTTATCAAGTCAAAAATAGTAATCACATGAACTGGATAAACATAGCCTCAATCTGTTATAGGCATGAATTAAGACACCTCATGGATTTTAACCTACTGATCATGGATAGATACAACATGTTTCAAATTTTTATTTTGCAAAGTACCTCAAGGGGATAGAGGATTTCCCATCTACTGGGTGTGTTTAAACTGTATAAATTATATTCCCTATGCTGATTCCTTCTATAATGCAAATAATTAAGTTCCATAATTCTTTAAGTTCCTTTGTTAATGCAATTTTCCTAATCTTATTTATAATACAAAAATAAACGTCAGAAAGCAAAGTTCTTCACTCTTGCAACTCAAAATTAGGCTGAAAACATACTTTACTTTATTATGATAACATTCTCAGAGCCATTTGCCTTTAACATCACCTTGTATCTATCTCCTAAAAATTAAGACCTGAAATACAATACTGTTCTAACTTTCAGCAACATCCACCCACTTAAAAATTTTAAGAAAACTTTGTTACATAATACTACTGATAGTGTATCCTAATTTTGATTTGCACTTGTAGCTTGCATGATCAACTCACTACCAGTTGGTTTAGATTTCATCTCTAGAATTTAATACTACCATACTTACATTATGGTCTGTCTCAAAGGGGGCAGGAAATCAACTTTGAATAGCTCACTGTTTTGCACTTTGACCACATAGTCCCTACTGCTAAGATCTAACTGACTAATAGAGGGGTAAATAGTATACATCTGCAATCCTTAGGCATTGTTTCTGACAAATTGAGAGGTAGAGAGTATTTCTATTGTCTGGTCAAATCCCGGATGCTCTATGATCTTTCAGGCAAGATCTACGTCAAGTATAGAGGTGATAGTTTTGGCTTGCAACCAATCCTCAGTTGCTTAGCTACACTCCCACCAAATTCAATATTGGTTGAATCTCCGATAACACCTGGAAATTTCCCCATATATGCCCAGAATCTGGAATGGTTGGGATTTTTACAACATAAAAACCAGCGTTGGCCCTCTTTCGTTATCATCATTTAGTTCTGTTTGTCTAATAAGTTGCGCACTGTTGTTGGGTGCTTTGCACAATTTTTTCATGAAATAACTAAGAGTTCATTACCCTGAGTTTCCTATGTTATGATGTAGTTTCATATGATTAGATTGCATTGTCTAGTTTCTTAAGTCACATGTTTACGTATGAAATTGAATATAGCAATCATGAAGATTTGGAGATTGTATATGCTCACTAAATACTTTCATATCTTTGTTTACATGCCTGCAGATTCTTTTGCAAATTTGATGGCTGAAATATGTTGTATCCTTTGTTCAGCCCACGATAAGGGGTAGTTCAAAAAGGTAAAAAGTCAAATATACTTTACGGAAGGATTACAATATTCTATAGAAGAGAGGGACTTTAGTGCGTGTGCTATTGGACAATTTTTTTCGCAGCATTTTGGTAATTTTAATCTGAAATAGCTTTACTGCAGCATTCTCCGAACTTGGGGGATGCGGTTTTTAACATTTTCAATGGTATCAAAAATTATCCTTCGAGTCTGTCACCGTTTTCCAAACCTTTTCCAGTTTCCGATTATTTCAGAAGCAAGATGAAATTGAAAATTATCTAACTGAACATTCATCAACAAATCCTTAATTGTTACTTCTATGTTATTTGCACTTAACATAGAGAGTAGTGGTTTTGGCATGACAGACTTTTGACTCGGTGTTAAGTATTGCAGTATCTGGCGACTTTTTTTTCAATATTGTGGACCTTGCTGAAATTTTTGAGTGGGTTGTAGTGCTCAGAACCCCCAATGCCCCCCTGCTATAGAGAGTTTGGAATCCATTCAACCTTGTAAAGGAACTGGTAAGTCCATTGGTGTCATGCTTTTAAAGGGTTGTATCTTAATGAAGAATCAGAGAAAACAATATTTGTATACTTGGATTATAGTTTTGGTTTTCTTTCCTTGTTTGATCTTGATCAGATCCCAATCAGATCTTATGAATTTATGCTTAGTAATTCCACTTAATTTTATTTGTATGCAAAGTGACCCGATACTTTATTCATATACATTTACTGAGTGTCCATTAATGAGTTAAACAATCTCTCTCGCCAAATATAGTTCTTGGTTTTGGGCCAATTATCCCATTTCAGACATGTTTGCAACACAATAGTAGGAATGTGAATTAAAATCCACTGTTGGATGATTCTGAGTTAGGAGGTTGGATTTTTATGGGGTAATCTAATTTTTCTAAAAAAAAAAAAAAAAACAATAGAAAAAGTTTGTACCAACAGAATATCATCTCCACATCTATCACTCTTCTGAAACATTTCATTCCTGAAGTTACTGATCCTAATACGATTTAGATCCAACAAAAGGACTTTACACTACATATTTCCTAACACCGGGAAATCCTTTAAATTTGGTTATATTCTGAAGCACACTACAAAACAACTTTCAGCTTGGAAAACTTTCACAACTGGCCTAAATGTTACGACAAATAACAGCAGAGTGTCTCGAATAGCTGAAATGTAAACAATGATCCGTATAAGAGCGAATGTTTCTGACGATAGCACGAGACCGCAAACAAGCGTTGGGTTCGCCGCAAAATGACCGGAATGTTATAGAGATCAAAAAGGCCACCCCGAACGCCCTACTCAGCGACCTGCACGGAAAAGAGAAAGGCAGATTCGCAACAGGTGGACAATGCTAAACTATGTAGCTGTGGTTGCTTTACGATGAAGGCTGGCAGTGAAACCAAATAACTTACATAATCACAGGAAATACAGTATAACGTTCTGCCTTACATTTTGACATCAGGAACATTTCCGAGAGATTAAATCAAACACCGGTATCTCTTACTGCCAAATTACTCGTAACATTGTCACGACTATGGGAATCACTTTTTTGTTTTCTTCGATCATGCCCGCTGTATAGAAACAGTTATTTAATTCAACGAGGAAACCCGAACGTTCCAGACCCCTATTAGAAACAATAGTTCTTCGCACCAAGCGCATAGACAATAGCTCTCTTCTCCACTTGATTTGATACACAAAATAAAGTTTAGAGGATAATTTGTTTTTTCTTTTTTTTTTTCATTAAAACAATTATGCGCTGAAAGTGATTCTTTTCAAAGAAAGCTAATTACAGAGGTCACTGTCCTACAGATCGCGGCAAGCGAATTTGCATTGTGTAATAACAAAGAAGATAACTTGGTATAGCATTTGCCGCACGAACGCGCTAAGTTTGTCCAGAATTGCACTATAATATGAGCTTTTCAAAGAATAACCACGGTACCGATTGTCACAAGACGATTTCTGCTTACGCTAATACACGGATTACAATATCCGAACAAGAAAACCCTGTCAGAGCACAAAAGATCTTTGAAATCTTGCCAGCGAAAATCGATCCTACCGCTACGTTGAGTTACCGTATTCAATGTAGGGCAGGTTACAAACACGAATTTTCTCACGGTGGTATACTACTATTGTATAAAGTTTCCGTAAAAACGAACAAAGTAGTTACCGGCGAAAACGATTAACCTGATTACCATAACATCAGGCAAAATCGAGAGCGATCAACAAACCACTAAGATCGAATCAACAGAGCGCTATCATGCATGTATGTACACAAGCGCACTCACCTCAGTGATATACGAGTACTTTGCCTTCAAAATTGCATGATACATCCTCGTACGATTCTCGTCTGAAAATGGCATTTCTCCGCTAAGAAGGATGTGCGTTATTACCCCAATGGCCCACATGTCCACTGCATTTGTATACGGTTGCCTCTTGAGTATTTCAGGTGCTATGTACTCCGGTGTTCCGCAAATTGTATCCATTGTCGCGCTGTCGGAGTTTTGAAAAGCGCTCGAAAATCCAAAGTCCGTGATCATGATTTTGGAATCGTTACCAGGGTGATAGTACAATAAATTTTCTGGCTTCAGATCTCGATGAGTTATCCCAAGAGAGTGTAGATAACTGACTCCCTCCAGTACCATAATAAGGACTCGAGTAGCATCGTGTTCGGTAAAAGATCCCCGACAAACGATGCGATCCAAGAGTTCACCGCCTGTTGCGAGCTCCATAACCAGATAAATTCTCTCTGGACACTCAAAAACTTCGTATAGTTGAACAATGTAATCGTGCTTCACCTTCCTTAGAACAGCGACTTCGGACTCGAAGCCGTTTTTACCACCGCGAACCTTTAACATTTTGATCGCGTAAGGTTGTTTTGTTTCCTTGTGTTCAACACGGACGACTCTACTGAATGAACCTCTACCTATGAGCGCTTTGATCTCGTATTTCTCCGTGACAACAGCATCAAAGCTTAGCTTTCCTTCGAGGACTCGTCCTCTCTTTGGCTTCTTCTCAGAGTTTTTCCCCTTTTCATTGTTGACTAATTCTTTGCACCCCACTTCACGTGATGCTTCGTTCAGCTTGCTCGTCTTGACACAATCTACATCGTCGAGCTTTTTGCTGTGGTTGCAACCCATGTTTATCTAGCGAAGCTCCACGATCTAATAACGGCGCACCTCTGCGACGCATCACACATAACACGGGCGAGAATAAATGTAATCAAGGATGAAGACAACGACTACTCAAAAACCCACGGCACCTCACGGCAGGTTTGCTCTTTGTTTATCCAGTGCAGCGTAGAATCATGTCATGCGTCACTGCATACCAAGAGCTCCGCGAATCGCGCGCGCACAACGCGCGGGGCCAATCAGGAGGGAGAGTACCAGTAGAGGGGCCAATCATATTTCAGTACAGTATCTAAATTCGACCAAAATTCGTCAATCAAGTATGATCAATTCCCCTGGGAGTCCATAGAAACCAATCAGACTTCAAAAATTCTTAATCAAACACTGACCTTTAGAAACTAAACCAAGTTAAAGCGTGTCAAAACTGCCCTTTCGCAGACCTCACATCAAGTTCAGGCATTATTACCGCGCATTTCAGCCTTCAATGGAAAGTTTTTAATTAATGCAGAATGTAGTTCAGTCCATGCTCGCTTCAGTTTCGATTCAGTGGCGGATTGATCTTGTTACTTTGTCAGAAGCTGACAATAACCTGATCAATGTACTGCCGTCCCTGCCGAGAGGTCCTCGGCAAGTTCCGCGTCTCCTTTGTTTTTACTACGTTTTTTCGCGACTTTGTTGTCATCTGTCCGTCCGTTTGTATCTCATTTTAAACCGCGAGTATGCTATCCTAACAGATGTTTGTTTTGTCTCTTGTGTGAAGGTAACATCCGCACTCTATTTACAAATGCTCTGATTTCCTGCTTAAAAAATATTTTAACAGACATGCTGATGGCCTTCTCAGAACTTTGGAACTTACACGTAAACTTTCTTAGGAGCGCTGTGAAAATATAACTTTTTCTTTTGCCCAATGCCCCACTCAACATGTACTGTTCCTCGCCAAAAATTCCAAGATAGTAAAACAAATTACTAATCCTCGTTGAGCAAATAATCGTGGAGTTATTGGCATAAGTGCTTCTTTGTGAATACATGATTTTGTGTAAAGACATTTTGTTTGCTCGATGAATGTCTTTTCCATGGAAGAATATTGAAAATATTTGAAAGAGACTGAATTGAGCGACATTTTCAATTTCCCATTTAAAACTATGCATTATGGCCCTTTCCTAGCTCAAATTCGTTATTTATTTGCCTCATTTAAACAGTTTTAAAACCTTCAAACATAGTAACTTGACCGCATCCTAAGTTTTCATATGTTTCAGTCGGCCGCACAGCTTTTCTATGCACGCTCTCGGGTACAACTACCGTGGCTTTATTTGGACTTCATCAGTAAAGACCGATGGGAAAAAAAAGGTGAATGAAGTAAGATAAAAATGGCGTTAGTTGTTCTTGTCAAGATTTTGGGGAGGATGAAGTGTGCGACAGGAAAGGAGAAAAGAAAGAAGAAAACGATTTTTGTCCAAGAGAGTGTCACATTATAGCGGACATTTTGAGTCCACTGAGTTCTCAAAGTGGTTCCACTCCCGAAATGATGACGAATAAGAGTGAACAATTGAATGGCGAACTTTGAACCGTTATGTTCACGTCAGTATTCACGTTAGGTAACATGTTATCAGGCGCACGTCGAGTGTTCTCGGAGGAGGTTCCGGACTGTAGATAAAACAACTCACTCTTGTAATGCTGAAAATGTATCGGAAATACTTCCTGTAAGTTTTCAAAATATTTGATTTAAAGTAGCATTTCACGTTTAGAAGTGCGCTATGTAATCAGTATGACTGCGGGCATGACTGATTTGAGTAAAATCTATTTTTGGCTGGCTCTTTGTGATGTCGTCTTAAGGAACAGAAATTTGCAAACCTTTACACAGTTCATAATAACTCTGAGGATTCACACAGTTTTGCTTGTTAGTTTTCAAGAATGTTCGAAGCATTTCTGTGTCTGAACGAGAGTGGAAATTTCTGATGCCCTGCTCTCCAGGTTACTCAGCCCGTGGAATTCTTCCGGTGGTTTTTCATCTTTTTTTCATACGCATTTGGACCGCGACCCTAAGAATTTGAGGGAACTATTTGCTGTTCTTGGAAGGTACCCAGCTCCTGAGTAAATTGGTTAAGTCATTTCCACCCTTTAAAGATCGGATCATTTTTCGCGCGAATTTAACTGCCCTCCTCTGCAACGCGAATAAACACGCAACTTCCACGCGACTGAACGATTCGCGCGAGCGCCACAGTGTTTCGACTACGGTTTGCGTAAAACTGACCGGAGTGACGTGAGTGATCTCTTATAGATTTGACAGTTTTGTTTTGAAAAATTAACGAATCCACCGGATGGACATGTTTTAAACATGCACTGGAACAGGAAACGTCGCGCGAGTAAAGTGAATTTTCTAACTCATCGATGTACGAAGTACAAGCACCTTACGCGTCGTAAGCATATCATCCAGTTGAAGCTCAATGGCCTTTAGAGAAGCTAACAAGTGGTATTTTAAATAGGCAGTGGAATCTAAGCCCCTTGTGAAATTGCATCTGTTGTATGTTGGCTACTGTGGAGAAGATTCCTATTACTAATAACTTGTGAATATCCACCTGTATGTTCGTGTTACTGTAGTTTATCTGTTTATACGCGGTAACCCGCCTACAAGTTTTGTTTACATGCTTAGGTTGTGATTCCACGCGGCGCTTCCGCCAAAATAAAGTTACCGGCTTTTTGTCGAGAATGGAAATACTTCAATTTTGACGAGTAAGTTAAGTTTTGCTTTTCTTACGCATAAGTGGGACACAAGAGCATCGAGGAGTGAGTTCCCACACGAGGGGTCGCAGAACACAATAATTGAAAAAATATTCGTTTAATTCGCAATGAAGCCTCTTTCCCTCTCCGTATGCTATTTTTGTAAAACAAATTCCAAATGTCACCGGAACTTATTAATCTAAATACATAAAAGGTTAGATGTTATTCGGCTATCATTTTCGTAGCTTTCATTTTCAGGCTTTCTGCACGAAATGACTTTTAACCCCATTTTTCCTTTAAAACTTCTCTTAACGCAGAAGGTTTAGAAGATTTATGTCTGCACTGTTCAGCTTTACAGCTTCATGTTCAAATTTAGGTGGCAACGCACAATAGTCAGACATTCGTAGTTGGCAAGGACAGGAGGAATTGTGGGTGAGAGGTCGTTGAAGGGTGGTCTCTGTTTTTAATCGGATACCAAGATGTTTTATCGCACGCTATAAGAACCGACGTGTCCGGTTGGGCAATAATCAAAACTAGAAGATATCCACATTCTTTTTGCGTTGCTAGTTTGAATTTATGGACGCGATCCAAGGTCATGCGAAAAAAAAAAATTCAAAAGAAAATGACATTGAGTCATAAATATGCGTCAGTGGATCGTGTTGTCAGTTTGTTTAAAGGAATAAAAAAAGTAAGAAAAGAAGGACACTTTTGCATGTAGGCTACGTAACCGGTGCATGTTTTCTTAGCATTCATTTCTCACTCAAGTACTTCCGTAGCACAACATTATTGTCAATTGGAAACATTTTTCAACTCTTTCCCGAGGAAGTTTGGTTTACTTTCTCCCCCTGAGGCTGCAAAAATTTATCCATTTAAGGTCAACATTAACAGATGAATGTTTTTAGCGATAATTTTGTGGTGAAACCATTCTGATCAGTATTTCAGCGAAATATCATTATAACGTTCATTTTTCTGCAATCGATCCTTCCTCAGTTCTCGCGGTATAGGCCTGTCCGTTTTCTAAGAAGTGGAATTTATGTTTGATAAATCATAACAAAAAGGAAGATTTCCGAAAACATTACAAAAAGTCATTGGCCTTGAATAAAATTAAGCACTGATTCATTTTGCGTGTATTTTCTTTACCACTGAGGCATTTACGGTATATTTACGTTTTCCATTCCGTGAAACACACCTTTTGTTAAGATCGACTGCGATCGATTACAGTTTTTGCAAAGAGAGTTAATCGCACGATCGTTCGTTGCCAGGAAACACTCCTTCTAAGGTCGACTTCGAAGAATTCCAACATTTCCAAAGCAAGCCAACCACGCAATCGGCGAATCAGTAAGTTTTCCACAGCCCATACCCTTCTCCGCGTTCCACCTTTCTCGTAAATTTGGGTGAGTTTCCGAAACGTTTGGCCCTTAGAAGGGGAGTTGTGTAGTGATGGTTGTAAAAAAACATTGCGAAGGCTTATTCTATGCCATTGCGAGCACTGTACGTGCAGGTATTTCGTGCACTCAGCAACTGTCCATCTACAAAGATTTTTTTTTCAACCAGGTTTTTTTTTTAAATGATGGATCAAAAAGTTTGCACGATAACGAAGCCGCCAGTCTTGACTCTCCCTTTGTACTCTGTCATTAGTTTTTTTTCAATTTCAGTGCGTGGTATGGGCCGGCAATTTATGGTTTAAGAGTCAGTCTATTTGGAAGAAATGGAAACTTCTTGTTACCTGATGTTTTCTTATTAGATAGGCGGGCTCAGCATTTCTGCCTTTCTTGGAGGCAAAAAAATACTAGCTTAAAATTTAAAAGAAAACAACGAAATTCAATTTTTTTTTTTTTTTTTGCACTTTGTTCTCTAAGGTGGTGGTAAGGTTAGTCTTAAGAATAAAAGTTACGACGATAAACGCAGCGCTTCATGATAGTGTCTTTTAGTGTTGTGATTTGTTTGGTTTTTTTCTTTTAATTTTTTTTTTTTTTGTATTTTAAACTCTGAACTCAAAGTTCACTCGTAGTATTGTAATCTGTAATCTTATTTCTCATCTGAATCCTGTTTTATTCCTGAGAGGTATCTTCATTTCCACAAACAATCTATTTTTTTTTTGTTTTTCATGCCTCAGTTGTTTCGTCGATCCAAGTAGGTGGTTCACAACTATTCATAGTCTGACAGAAGTTAGGACGCCAGCTATATTCATTCTTTAATAATTGAATATATATTCTAAGTGCAAAGATCCGTTTGTGGCCGACAGTTGTCGCCAAACGGGTAGAAAATATTGTTGGCGGGTTTGTACTTGGAAGGTCATTCTTGAATAAAGGTTGCCGAGTTCTGCATCCGTTTCTAAAACCTGTCAAATTTTTACGTGCTTTGAAACGCTTTTGGCATTCGGTCAGGAACGTATTTTCTTGAATTCTTTTTTTTTCTTAGTAAAAACAACTTTCGGCTGGTTGTTCATCGAAAAACGTGACTAATAATATCTTTCTAAAGAAGGCACAAAGAAGTGATTTTAATTTCGTTAAAATGACCCAGTCACTGAAAGTGATTTGACCACATTGCTTTTGCTGTGAGGTTTTCTCTGTTTCCTCGATCGCATTAGCGTCTTTTAGTGGAGTTATATCGATAAAGGAGAAAAATTGTAGGTGGCTTAGTTTCTTGCTTGAGGCATTTACCGGTAAGGTCGGAAGGTTATTATTATTGTTATCATTCCGGTGAAAAACGAAACGGACGATTTTAAAAATTGGTTTGGCATCGGAAATAGAAGGCGTGCGTCATACTATCGTGTTATCAGCGGTGGTTTTGGCAACTATTACAGTATACCACTACTTATGCAACGATAGCTATCGGCGTCAGTGGTGCTTCTGTGGTTTTTAAAATGAAAAAAATTTTCACAAATAATTCATATTTTTGCGATTTGTGATCGAAACTTCCATCTGAAGCAACCAATCGCCATTCGCATTTTCCCGCTCGGTGGCGCAACCTTTGTCTATTGTCTCGTGGATTCTAATGTTACTTTCGGTTGTGATGATAATACTATAAATACTTCTATAGCATTTATTCCAATTGAATTTTTGCTTTAAAAATATTTCAGAAATGCTTTCTTTACAGTAAAAAGGGTGTTCACAAATCACCGCCCCGCACTGGGACGTTTAATGATCTTGATTCTCGCTGTTACACAAGCTTCGTAGAAGATGCGATGCTCATTAGACCTCACCCCAGCTTTCTTCAAAAAAGGACAGTGGAAAAGAAACTCCAGAAGCTTGGATGCTCACGATAAAGGAACTGAGAGAGCAGATCTCGGATATGCGCGCAATCACATCTGTTTAAAACCAGCCAATCACAGCCAAGCATAATGCTCCTTTAGTGACGCGATCAAAAAAAAAAAAAAAATAGTTGTCAGGATAATAAGAACAATAGTAGTAGTAGCTGTGGTAGTATTGACGGAAGCACGACTACTACTAGTAGTAGTGGTAGTAGCAATAATATTTATTGAAAGTAGCTTTCCGCCTTTCTTTATGTGACTTTGTAAATTTAACGACTTACTCTGTACTCGTTTGAAAATGCGGAGTGAAAAGAAAGGTGTTTCACCAGTCCAAGAGTAGTTATCACCTATGATTAGCCAATTATCTATAAATTTTACCTTATTATCTCTGACGTATGTGAATACTGAGTCGTTTCCTGTTCTAGTTGAACTATGGAACCCTACAATTTCATACGATTTTACAGTTGTATCTAACATTACACTTGAGAAGAGGATGGTCCAGTGAGCAAAGATGAAACGAGTAATGTCGAAACATGTTTTGCAAACTTAAAAATGTTACTATGTTTTTAATTTATAGTAGAAGTACTTATCAGTTCTTCCAACACACGTTGCACGTAGTGGCGACTTACAATAGTGCAGGCAGTACACAATTTGGCAGAGCTTTCCGCAAATGGGGTAGTTTCAAACGAACAGTAGGAGTGCACCGCTTTACTGGGTAAATAGTCTGTTCTTGTTAGTTTTTTTCTGAAGATAGGTACTGAGGTATCTTCGCTACGACACGAACTCGCTTTCCCATATCTCCTCTAACTTTGACTTGCTAATTACAAGTGTTCGATCCGAAACTAGACCCCTTCTATGGAATAGGTTGCGCCTTGCGCTACTCAATAGTGCGAGGGGTGGATATTTTACTATGAATGCATTTTAATACTGAAGAAAGCTTGATGACATCACATTAATTTGTTAAGTTTATTTTAAAATTTGTCATTTGTTGTAAATTATTCCATCAGCTAAAAATCACGTAACAACAGGCGTGGTTACTTTCTGTCAGTGGGGAGATATCAACTGTGAATGGTGAGACCTTAGAGTTCTGAGAGCACTTTCGAGGCAGTGACTAAGTATTCCTTGGTAAAACATCTTCAGTGAAAGTGTTCGACTATCTATAAACGTGTTAGATGTACAGAAATTATAGCTGTAGCATTTCGCCATGACCTACGTGGCTTGAACTCTTTTCTTCAGCCACATTGAAATTACTGGTTTACCTTGCAGTCTGACTGGCTCACAGGAGTGCGATTTATTTACGAATTGCACTATTTCTTGCTCTAACTCGCAGATTGAAACAGTGAAACAAAACAACCAATCAGACTTCGAAGCCTCTAACAAATACTCGATCAAATGGCAGTGTTGCCAGCACTTTTTCAGTTAATGGAAGAATTTAACTATCGATTGGGTACAAACTGCACGCCTCTCAGTTCCAGTTGTTGCCTTGTAACACAATAGAACGCTACCATACTCGAATCGTCACGACAACTGTCCGCGAAGAGGACTCGTGCCCTTTACACCCTCATTGTTCTCTATTCATTTCCTAGGTACCAACAAGGAAAATTCATTTAAGCAATAGAACACATTTTCCCGGGCTCTATAACGCGTTAGAGCCCTGACACGGGATGTTACAAGCTCTCCGAGTGTTCTCCCAACATTCCAAGTGGCTTTATCACGTTATAGAGCCCGGAAAAATGCGCTCTATTGCTTTTATGACATAACTAGTCACATTCAGGCTCTATAACCTGATGAAGCGTCCGCTTGGAAACTGAATTGACCAATTAGACGATACTATATTCATTATGTTATAGTTAACAATCGATAGCATCTTCAGATGTTGATCATTTCTTTATTCTCGTGACTTAAATGTTTGATTCACCAGCAATAATGTATGACAAATTAGACGCTAGTCACTCCCTGACGTTAAAGAGCTCTAGAGAATGAGTAATTGATGCCAACATATAGTGGGCTAACTAGAAGCTACCGCAGATAACGTAACGCATGGGTGGCAAAAATAGCGGCACGTGGAAATGATAATATCAAATATAATTACTTAATTCGAAGGGAGGCGCAGCGGGCAAGCTGATCAAAACTGTCTCTCTCAGTTTTAGTCCTTGTATGTCCCTGCAGTGTCAGCATGGTTCTGGGTGGTCACCGTTTATTCTATCTTTCCACACCCTTTCGCGAGTCTGTTACATAATTCTCGCCGGCTTCCCACGCACGCCGTTATCCATTTCCGGCAGCCAACATGCAACCATGAATTCTTATATTTCGGGTCTTAAAATAAACTGTCTGATGCTTAAAAAGAAAACCGCGCAAAAGTTTCCGTCTGAGGTAAACCTAGAAACGATCCCGGAAAAATTTCGAGCCATATTGGCGTCTTAGACAAGTACCCTCAAATAAATGAATCCTCAAGGGAGCTGTTTTCACGGCTGGGGTACCTTAAATAAAGTTATCCTTAATTCTTCAAAGTCGTCTTTGGTAATCTGTTTCAACCTTCTCCGTTTTCATCCATACTGATTATCGTATGATTGACTCTTACTAATTCAGAGGTTATTAACCCGAGTTTATCACTATCATTGGAATTCTCTTTGGAGTTCTTCCTATTTCTATCAAGCTAACTTTGACGTTTCAAAAATATACTGACATCAAGCTATCGTAATGAAGTTAATCTAAAATATTAATATAAGCCTTTGCTAGTGTAGATAAAGAGCAAAGAGGTAAAAATAAATAAAATGGAATGACCCCGATGGTTAGGCATGGAGAAGATTGGCACGGATCTCGAAAGACAAACTCGAAATGGTGGTATTAAGTGCTCAGCAGTTTCGAATGTCCCTAATTATTTCGTCCTCGGAGTGATGTGTCCACCCAGACGGTATTTGCCTAAACAGCTTCTGAAGCGCTGTCGAGCGCTGCCAACAGACTACGCGCGGTTACGTCTCCTTCACGTCACTGGTCGGTTTCTCGTAAGGCTTGTTTCCGTGTGCTTTTAATTTTTCCCTCATGCCTGACTCAGCCTGTAAAGGAAAAACGTCAAAGGAAACTCGACTTGTTAGTGCTTTTCATTGTTTCCTTCCGGTGTTAATAGATCTAAACATTTCGTCGATCTTGTCGTCTGACTCCAACATAAACAGCGGTAAGCGCATATATGCAAAATATGTGTAATCAGTTAATGCAATTACGTATCATTTGGCACGACCTTGAGCTAAGTTCGATTTAGTTTGAAAGCCAAGGTTAAGACAACAAAGCAGCCGGTAAAATATTCAAAGTACTACTTTAAGGGAATTCTCGAGTTACCAAGCAGTTAATAGTCTTACTATCCACCAGCATAACGATGAATGAATTAAAAAAATTATTTAAGATGATGCAGTAAAACAGGAATGAAAACAGCGATAACGGTGTTAGTGGGTGTAACCTTTTTTGTCAACCCGTACAGAACCTTCCTCCAAAAATTTTAACAGTAAAGACAAAGAAAAAAAATAACTGACTAACAAGTTAAGCGGCATAAGGGTTAATATAGTTATAAATAGCGTGTTATAAAAAGCATTACGAGTCTTTAATATTAAAAAAAAAAAAAACTACAACTAAAGCGACGGAGATATCAGCCGATAATTTTGACATTTAGGTTATAAATAAACAATAGCATTTGGCACGAAAATACGTACGCAGATTTGTCTGTGGACATAATCTGTTCCGAGATGCAAAGCTCGAGGAAAATTGTGAGCTTCGAGGAAGAGATAATGTCAAAGGGAAAATATACAAGCATGCTTTTGCGCACGAATGGAGGCTGTTGCGTTTATTATCCTTATAATATTTTTGCAACGCGCGGGCACAATGTTTACGAACAATTTACTGTTTGCTGCGTGTGGGATATTTACTTTAGTGTTCTCTGGGTACAACTTTATGAACAAACATGTCTCTTCTTCTGGAACAAACGCTAAACGCTCTCTCATCTAGCATAAAGTTTCAAACGAAGGCTTTTATCGTAAGGACGTAAGGTTTGAAAACTGGCGAATATCACTTGGGGTATATCTTCGGATATTACCCAGTTCTAGCTGGGGCATATTCGATCACGTGATGTGTTTAGATTTAGATGTGTTCCCGGTATCAGACCAGGTATTGCTCCTTATGATCCCGCGAAACTCGGTAAGGGCAAAATAATGATATCAAAATTGCGAAACGCGTGGAAGATTATTTTTCAATAATTTGTCGTTTAACTCTAGAGGGTATAAGTGTCAATACCATTTAATCACCTCGGACCCGAAGAATTGCGACCCGCCGGGCCGATGACTCTTGCAGTAAGGCCCTTTGGCTCGCTTAGGAACCTCTCACTAACCAGCAGGACCGCTTGAGAATAACGGGAACATTTATTGTCTTTCCAAAAGACAAGCGGAAGAAATTTGTATCGTACGAGAAATCACTTATTGCATAAATACCGTTACAGTAACTGCATTCTCCAAACGATTTACGTTCCTAGGAAATAGCCATTAAATAAATGGAAATGTCATGTGGAGGTAAAAACAGCCCAAAAGAAACTAGGATGGTTTCGAGTGGAGAAGACTGTCTTGGATTTAGAAAACGAACTTGGAAAATCAGGATAATTCTCGAGAAAAAGGACTTGTGTCAATTTGCGATCAAATAACGTTGTAAAGCGTCGACATCTAGAATGGTAAGGCAATTATTTTATCCTGAACAACGAACCAGTGTAGGATGAACTGGTAGAACATTTGCGCAGTAATGACTCAATAGTTTTGGCCATTTTTCAAGAAAACATATGCTAAGAAAACCAAAGCATTTGGAAGTATGTGCTCAACTTCCGTGTATACGAAGGGTATTTGTTTAGGAAATTTCTAATGAAAGTACGTGCTCAACTGTATATAAAGGATATTTGTTTAAGATTTTTCTAATGCTCTAAAATTTAAAAATAGCGCAGATATTGGATCATATTCAAGAAAAAGCAAAACCGAAGCGGCTTGCTGAGCGGAAATTTATCGCAAAAACTGTTCATCTTTGCCCTTAGACGCAAGTAAAACCTTTCCAAGAATTGAAATTCTTTACCGTTCTAAAACTTCCCGTATTAACAAACCAACGCAAAAGGGAAATCCAAAAATTCAAAGATCGTCATTCACAATATAAGTGGGAAGGAACATTAGATTATCACTTACAAGTCAAGATATATTGTGGCAGAATTCTGAAGCATTACCACTTAAAATAATAGCAAATTGAAGTCACCGTTGGCCCCTCTTTCCGGGGTCAATCTCCTTCCTCGATCCGCAATCTGGACTATCTAAATATTCCAGGCGTTCTTCTACAGATTATATTTAAAATCCTATATCTGACCCTTAGCTCAAATAAGGACTTCCTAATGCAAGGCTTTGCGTCATGATTCATTTCAAAGAAGTACATGGATTTTGAGTCTCAGTGCCAGACAAACAAGGAAAGTTCTCAAAATTGATAATTACATGTCAATCGCCAATAAAATAGAAAAAAACATTTAATAAGGATGGGCACGTTATGTTAATCGTGTCAAAACCGAAGGGCAGGATACAGAAATCCACAAAAAAAACCACGGTAATATAAACAAAAACGTGTCCTAGAAGATCATGATTTACTTCTACGATTTGAATACCTATTTTTCTCTGAAAGATTTCTTACCGATAATCTCTCAGTTAGAGCGAGCGCTCCAATTGGTCAATTTCGCGGACCTTAGGCTCCACACTAACTTTTTAACTTACTAGCCAGGTGGCTGGTGACAAGTTAGCTGTTACAACAATTTCAGTTTGTCTACTAACCAAACTGGCAATTGGAAATCGAAAACCATTGGCCAAAACTGAATTTCTACTAGTCTGTGGCTAGTTGGCTACCGTTAGCGTCGAGCCCTGGTATTTCACTATGCGGCCCGCTAAATTCAAAAGTTTGTTTAAATTGAGATCTTCTCCCTTTAATTGAACCCAGAGATAAAACAAATGTCTTACTAATCAAATTTTCTCAGTCTGTACTGTAAGTTACGGAACCTCACTTTTTTTCGCTCAGATTTACAGCGCTCGCGCTTGGACCATAAATCCGGTGGTTTCGTAGATAAATCTCGGTGTTTCGTACACCTGCGAATATAAGACTGCAAATTTGTGGAGGTCGCATTCGTGGCGATTTAACAAATAATCAAGAAACGTCATTTTACGTTTTTTTTTTAATTTATTCTTTGGCGATTGAAATTTTTATGTCTACCCACCATTTGACGAGTTTAGGACGTCATATGCTCGATTAAAATTCTTATGTCTAGCCACCATTTGACGAGTTTAGGTCGTCGTATGCTTGATTAAAATTTTTATGTCTAGCCACCATTTGACGAGTTTAGGTCGGCATATCCTCGTTACCCTGTTCAAGTCAATACAATATAACTAACTCCTGTAACGAAATTGTTCTTTTTCTTCACATCAGGAAAGACAAATAGACCATTTTATAGTTGTGTACTTAGTTGCCAGGCCTTTGATTTGATGGGAGGCTAAGGGTGACATTGTTGTGATAGTTAGCATAATAACAAAGAAATTTCCATTTGAAAAGCAGCAACATCTGTATCATAACAAGGGCACCCTTAACCTCACTCCTGTTCAAAGGCTTGGCCACCAAGCCCACAACTGTAAAATGGACTATTGAATAATCCACCCACCTTGCCAGCTGCGCTCGTCTGAGGCCTTACAGACCTCCAACAGGAAATTATAGAATCTTCCCCACCAGTCAATAGGGTCTCAGACTATAAACGAAAAAAAAAAAAAGAGAAAAAAAGAAACCCACACACATGATTAAAAAGCACAGCAACTTGAAGGTTATACTTAATTAGAAAACTCACTCGCAAAGTCAGACCATATCGCTGTATCAAAGTTCGAATGGACAGGGCGTATTGCTGCTGCCCCTGCTCCTGAATGAGGCACCCCCCTCCCCCTCCTCGCCTCAAGCATTTCATAGTCTTGCTTTCACTGACCGTTGCTGTTGCAAATTCCCTACAAGATTCGAAGAGGGTCAAGCTCAATACCGGGAGACTATGAGTTTGAACCCTCGTCGGGAACATCCACTCCTCCTTCTCCCCTTTTATCAATATTATTTCTCGGTTTCATTCCTTTAACACTAAATTTCACAATGAAAGCAACAACGTTCATTGAGGGAAAGGGGGAGAAGGGTGGAGAAGGAGGAAGAGGAAATCAATAACACAGTTTGCGAAGAGGCAGAGATAAGAGAGGGTAAACCTTGTTCCCTTAAAAGATTTTGTGCATTTTAGCGGCGTACAATTCCTCATCGGTGCTTCTGTAAAGACTAACTTTGTAATCCCACTGAAGACATCTGACGATGGAAGTGTGTCCTCCCATTAGAGGGCAAACCGGCTCCAGCTCAGAATCTTTGACATGAAACACATGAAGGCGGCCACTAAGGGAAACAAAGAGGACATAATATCAAAACCTAAAGGCGACTGTCTAAAACCAACCTCTCAACTGAGAGGAGAATATGAGCTCTTGCCTTGACATGCTCGGTGTATTGTTTACCGTCCCTCATAAGAAAATAACACCGACTCACAAACACGAGAGCCTGCTCGCGGGCTCAACAGACAGCAGTAGAACACAAGTAACCTGTGATTAGGGTAGAGTAGATAACAATCTGGCATACACACCTGTTTGTGCCTCCCACAAAGTACAACTGATTTTCTGTTGGGCAATACATGCAGTTGACGAAGTAATCAAACTTGTCTTCGGTCTGCAAATCAGCAGAAATCAAACAATTAAACTAAGGTTACTTACTTATCACCACCTGTTCTTCCACAGGAGGAGTCCTTTATTGAGCCGTTACTAGCAAAATTATAACATTATTTTTTCCAGTTTACAGCTGTACTTCTCTACTCGATGGCGGAGGTAAAGGTAAAGAATCCGATCCAACCAACGCGTTGGCCAACCCGTCGGTCGACAGACTACCGACAAACCACCGACACACTACCGACACACTACCGACACACCACCGACACACTACCGACACACCACCGACAGACTACCGACACACTACCGACACACTACCGACACACTACCGACACACCACCGACAGACTACCAACACACTACCGACACACTACCGACACACCACCGACACACTACCGACACACCACCGACAGACTACCAACACACTACCGACACACCACCGACACACCACCGACAGACTACCAACACACCACCGACACACTACCAACGCGTCGACCGACGCACTACCAACGCGTCGACCGACGCACTACCGACACGTCAACCGACGCCTTGGCGGGATCGAATTCTTTACCTTTACCATGGTAGATATATCACATATAAACCACTGATACTCTGAGTTGAAGATAGGACGTAATCTCTGGACTTGGTGTGTTTTGTAAAGACCCTTACAGTGTCTCCCTCTAAAAAGAGTGTAACGAGGTACCCTTGATTTGTCAGAGAAAAACTGAGGAATAACAAGATTAACCCTTTACCCTGTAAGAGTGACTAACATCTAATTTCTTGTTTCAGTGTCAACCCTGAATTATACATTAAGGTCAAGAGGATAAAGGAAATGATCACCAGCTAAAGAAGCTCTTGATTGTTGAGCAAATTCTCCTTGTCAGCACTTAAGGAAATGTATAGAGAACAGTATGGAGAATATGCATACGGGTATTAGGGTATAAAGGGTCAACATTTACCACAGGGAGGCTCCTTACTGTATATGCTTCTTGCTCTGAAAACCAGGACAAGGCCCAGCGATGTGCACCAATTGACATTTATGCAGTGTAAACTTAATTAGCAAACTTAATTGGAAACTTAATTAGCAAAACTTTGGTTTGGTAAATTAACAAAGAGCAGAAAAAGGAAACAGGAAAAATAAATAAATACTGTAAAACAAAACGTAGAAATTTGTCAAGGAAATTTTTCAGACTATTGCTAAATGATCTTGAGCAGCTGGTCATACAACTCACCCCATTTTCTTCCCTGGGGTTGGTGAAATGTGTGGTCATTGAACCCTGAAAAAAAGAGAAAACAAACAAACAAAAAGGCCAATTTTTATACCTTTTTACTACTTTCATGTACGTTGTAAATGCCCACTTCCCCTAGAAGTTCTGCTCTTGGTCATGCAATTAGGATTTCTTTCCTTACACTTTACACGCATCTTACAAATGTAGAGTACTAACTGCAAAGTTTACATAAAAACCCTGTGTACAGTTGTTCGTACACTTCAAAGAACTTGTGAGCCATTACAGGTAATCTTATACCTATTCCAGTAGGAGCATTGGTTAAACAAAGTCTTCTGTATCGCATATGCAGAGCTATCAAACATTAACACTGCAAAGAGACTCATACCTCCACAGTGTCCCACAACTGAAGAGTCTCAATATGGGTCAGACAATAAAGCTCTGCTAACTTTGGACCAAAATAACCAATTTGACTCTGAAAGGAAAGGAATATGGTACATAACTTTTTGATCAGTAAATGCAAAAGTAACACGAGAAAAGCATAAAAGAAAAGCAAACTCATTTCTCATCAAACCTGATGAGAAAAGGCTCTTACTGTCTTTAATTAACCTTTTCAAGCCCAAGATCTTGTTAGTGATTCTTCTTACTGTCTGCCATACATTCTCATGATAGCATTTGATCAACTATTATTCCCCTGATTGATATATATATATCTTATTAACCAAGCGCGTGGGCCGTACTGGGAGAATATTGGCCCGAGGTCTTGACAGTACAGACCGAGCACAGCAAGGTCTGTACAAAAAAGACTGAGGGCCTATATTCTTCCAGTACGGTCCAGAGCAAGCTTGGTTAATAAGAGATTTATTATACGACTGAAGTTCAAAGGGACACAAGTACGGTATCACTCGGGACCATTTGGGACAGTGCCCGGTCCAATAATGAGAGAATATTGACTGGCAACAGAGCATTTTGATTGGTTGATTTTAGTTATTGGCCCTCTGACTGCCCAAGTCGTGTAATAATTTTCTTTATTCTCATCACTTGTCCGCTTGGTATTGTACTGCAAGAGTTAAAGGATTAATGTCCTCTTGCCTTTATATTTAGGTTTCTTCCAGCTTTTAATTTTAGTTTCTGGATTATGAATTTGAATGGTGACAAATTGTTACATTTTAATTGTTTCTGGGAGAAACTTAGCAGCAACCTTGTACGGTGTTTGAGCTGAGGCCCCCTTTTGCCAACTGGAACTTTGCATACATGACAGACATAAGGATGGATCCAAGGAAATTTTAAAAAGGGGATCTTATTAATGAAGTGAGGGTGCAAACTCTCTGTCTTCCAATAAGAGGAAAACATGTGCTTAGCGAACTCCTCTGAGACAAAAGTACAAAAACAAAAAAACAAACAAAAAGACTAACTAAAGGCTATCTCAGCTTCCCTCAAATCTACCCAAAGGCAGTCTTGCTCTTGTTTACCCCATTTTATGATTAAACATTTTTCAAGGTGCATACCACAGAGGATCCTGTGTTTAGTACTGAGTCCAAGGCATCATCTTCATTTCCTTTAGATACGTCAAATAAACAGATCAAACCATCCTGTACAAAAATATTTAAAATTAATTTACACCCTCAGATAAAAGTATTCATATATAGCAGTTCCTTAATCCTTTAAATGCTCAGTGACTGGCATCTAATTTCTCCCAAAAATGTCACCACTGAATCAAACATCTAGGTCACAAGAATAAAGCAAAAGATCATCAACTAAAGACATCCTTGATTGTTAAACAAAATCTCCCTGTCACCACCTTAGGGAATGTATGGAGAACAGTACAGAGAAAATGCATACTGATGTTAGAGTGTAGAGGGTTAATCCATGATTATTGGTGACAGCAAAATGAAATTAAGTTTCCAAAAGTAGAATAGTGTCGAGAAGTCTTCACACAATTTCCTAATCTTTGTGTTCAGTGAAAAGTGTCGAAGCATAAAGGGAAACCAAATTTGAGCAGGAACTGTCGTTGTTGGGATCTAGAAGAGATGCCCTAAGTAAGAATGCTGTCAATGTTTTCTTTAAATGGACACAAAAATCCTGATTGAACAGAATTATTGGTAGTTTGGAAATTTTCACTAATATTTATTATTTTAATTTTAAATGATAAAATTATTTTACATACAGTGGAGCCAGTTGCCATTTGATGAGTCTGAAGTGGACTAAACTGGATCTACATTAAGTAAATGGTAAATACATATAGTAACCATACAGGTAAATAAAATCAATGAGAATATACACCTTCAACTTTAACACAGTTTGTAAATCTGGCACATATCTTTGAAGAACTGGATTTCCAACTGTGGGTGACTGAGGAGGGCAGATAGTTTTTTATTTTTTTGGGTGACCAGAGGCAATGTGAGAGTAAAGCCCAAGAGGTAATTCATTATTCCAACAGGCTACATCTGTAATACCTGAGTAATTTCACCATTATGTGAGTCTGTGTACATATCCATGTGAGTCTGCAGCAACCTCTCTGCATTTAGTTTTCTAATATCCCTATGAAAAGCATAAATGAATTTGTTGTGAACAAACCATCTTGACTTGATCTTTTACATATTACACGAATACAGTTCAAGCTCTCCACAATGGCCACCTTGAGGACAGGAGAAAGTGGCAGTCATGGAGAGGTGGCCATTTTAGTGAGGTTTAAATGAATGTATGGACAGTTCTGCCGGGACCAAAAAAAAAAAAAAAAAAAAAAAAAAAGAACCAAAAAAAGGCCCTCCAAAATAAAAGGCCCTCCAAAATAAAAGGCCCTCCAAAAAAAAGACCAAAAAAAAAAGACCAAAAAAAAAAGACCAAAAAAAAAAGACCAAAAAAAAAGACCAAAAAAAAAAGACCAAAAAAAAAAAGACCAAAAAAAAAAGACCAAAAAAAAAAAAGGACCAAAAAAGTGCCGTTGTGGAGAGGTGGCCATTGTAGACAGGTGGCTGTTAGCAGAAGTCCCCCTGTATACATGTTTCATCATTGTTGCATAAATTCCATGGTCACCAACAGTAAATAATGCAAAGGATTATGCCAAGTCCCAAAGCATAAAAGGATAAGCATATTACCACATCCTCTTGCTCATCCATTACAAGACACCTCTTATATTTTGCCAAGATTATTTGTGATCATCTGGGTGAGGGATTAGTCCTGCAAAGGACTGTTATCAGCAACAGCGACTGATATTTTGACATCCCAAGCAGAAGTCCATCAAACTGACACTGATCACAGACCACTAACATGTCTTTCAATCATGAATTTACTACTTAACAACCAAACATCCCACACAGAAAGCATAATAATCTGTAATGAAACCTGTATCAACCATGTGCAGTGCTGCTGCACTTGGTCCATACCTAACCAAAGACTGAGGCCAATAATGCATTCACAATTCTGTGCAGAGATTTTTAACAAAACTGCACTGTTGGGTTGGTTTAGCGAGTGGCATCTGCTTTGCTGCAAATTGCTAATCACTAAAGCACTTGGTCAATGAGTTGTGCACTATCACAAGAGCAAATATGTAACAATTTCTGTTGCTTAATCATTATTTATACCATGTTTTACGCTATAATTTCAGTTTCCAGTGATGGACAGTTCAGCTTGCTGTGGCCTTTTCTCTTCAGAAAGTCGCTTGCTGTTTAGCTTTAATGCATGTACTGAAATTGATGGTAAGTTACTGAGAAATCAGAATTTTGAAAGATCAGACTCTGAGTTCAACAAAGAATCCACTAAACTTTTTCTTGCTCTCAACACTTAGCTCCTCAGCTTAGTTGGTAATAGCGCCCAAAGGGTATGTAGAAGGCATGAATTCAAGCCATGTCCGAGAAATTACTTAATATCAATAGTTACTTGTCCAGGAATTTACAGGTGAGAGGGGCAGCTTTGTATGACTGATAATTTTAGCTTATTTGTAGAAAATTGAGAAAAAATCCTTGAGAACTCACATTTGAGTATTTAAATCTTAAGAAAGCAGGGAAAGGAGGGGTGAAGGCAAGCCTAAACCTAACAACTTTTAAGAAAGAATGTAATATAAGTTGTCTTGATGAGGTCCAACAGGGGTGAATCTTATTTATCTAAAGAAATGCAGTTTTGCTGTTGATTAGGATCTTACCAGAGGTACAAACAGACATCTTCACCATAAGGCTCTGTAGCAGCTGCAACAATTTCATCTGAATAGTTCAAACCACAAGCAGTAAAAGAACAGTTGTTTGGGCCTGAAGGAAAAGAAAACACAGCATCATTAAAAACATTCTGAGCATGATTACATGGAGGTAGAGGGACTCACATTCACAAATCACTGATAGGCAGAATACCCCTACAGTTACAGAACTGTGATCATGAGGAAATCCTTTGGAGGGATTATAAAGGATGGTTAGTAACCCTACCTAGGTGGGAAATGCAGAGGGCTGATGTTTAGTGCACTGGACATTATGATGTGTTCTTGAACAAGACACTTTACTTTCATAGTGCCTCTCTCCACCCAGGAACATGAAAAGATAAAACCTGTTTACGAGCCAAGTGGCCCATTGGGCCAGCATTTAAATTCGGTTTCTTTTGTATGAAGTGACTAGGAGTATTTCAACTCCCCCCTTGATGGAATGCCAGTCCATTGCAGGGTTACCCCCATGATTAAATTTGCTGGTACCAATCTATTCTCCTGGGTGAAGATATGCACTGTGATTGTAAAGTGCCTTTCCCAAGAACACAACATAATGTCCCTGGCCAGGGTTCAAACATGGACCACTTGACCCAGAGTCGAGTGCACTAACCATGAGGTCACCCCGCCTCCCAGGAGTATGAAAGGATGCCTACAAATGGACAGGGAAGCCTGATGAAATATGGGGGTTAACCTTGTAATGGTATGGCATCCCATCCACAGGGGAGTGGTAATACTTCAAGTAACTTGTGGAAACTGAGACAAGTTTCAGCTAGATATGCCACTTGGCTCAAGCTAAAAGATTTCATTATAGCATAGATCCTACATAAGAATGATGCCATACTGCAGGAATGTATAGTTGGTTCCTCTACCAAATCAGAAGGGAATTTTCAGGAAATCAAAAACAAGACATCATAAACAAAATTACATGTGCAGTGTAAGATTCTTATCACAAATAATTAAATAACCATAATAATAATGCAATCATGATAATTTTATAACATACTCAGGATTCTGTAAACTGGTGCTCTAAATGCTTTCCTTGAATCCCAGTAACTAATAATAAAAACAATTAAATAGTTTAAAAACAAAATTTCGACAAAAATGAAAGTTAAATTAATTCCTGGGGGAAACAATCTGCCATCCAAAAATTACTGAGGTCTCAACTACCAGTACCAGAATGTGTACTTCAAAATTACATCTAGGGTTGTGATATTTACTTCTACAGTAAATATCAGTACTGTCAACTACGATATACGTGGAAGATTATAACTGTGATCAGAATCCATTAAGGAAATCAACAATTACGTACTCATTTTTTCAACAAAAATTTGGAAAAGGAGCATTGGACAGTCGCATATTTTTTCCACAACAACATTCTCAAATCAAGCATGTGTATGTAAGCATCCCTAAGAGGCTGTTACAATTATAAATGTACAAACCTAAGTGCATTATCAATAGATGTGGACCAGAGACAATGTTCATTAGTGTGACAGTATTCCAGACCTGTAATCCTTGCAGAATGAGCTGTAAAAGTGAAATGATGTGAAAAAATTTCCCCTATTTATGCTGGGATAGCAATCATTTGAATAATTTACAGTAATGTTTGCTCTAGTTTTTTTTCAAGTTCTTTATCATCTTGTTTCTACTATTTTTTGGGTAAGCTGTATTGTAACATGGACAAATATAAGACTGCATAGAACGAAACAAAAAAAAAAAAAAATGAACAGGAAAGTTTATCTGACCTTTATCTGTTCAACCACCACTAGTCATGACAAACACTAAGACTTTATGTCACTTCTTTCATGTTTTTCTATTAGGGAAGTCTTCATTTACCATAAAAATTTGTTACAGTAAAGTATTAATTACCATATCTAATCAATTTTATAATGAGATCAAAATATTACCTTTAAAATCTGCAACATAAAGAAGAGTGTCCACGTTTAACAGCTTAATAGAACCTTGTGGTCCTATGAATTAGGTGTTAAATTTCAAAATAATTAATCAACATTACTAGTAGTATAAAAATAAAGAGCTAAATAAAATGTTTATGAAATAGGGTCTTGTTCAGGCTAGCATTCAGGCCTGGATATTAGTTTAAAATAAATATAAAAATATCAAAACAGTAACCAATCCACTCTTTTTTTTTTTACCTCCAACTGCAAAAACATCTTGTTTTGGGCTGAAATTGTAATAAATAAAAGTATTATCAAAAATCATGGAAAAGATTGAAATAAACTAAGGAAAACAACAGAATTTAAATGTAAGGAGTATGGAAATTTGCACTTTAATCTAAGACATATAAAGAATAACAAGACAATAGACATTTATCAAAAAAATTGGTCCTAACAGCCACTTATTCTATATGTTATCATAAATAAGGCCAAAAAATGCTGTCTTGGGGAACAAAACAATAAAAGTTGACTCCCAACATGATTTTTGTGAAAAGCAGTAAATTGGTTTTAAAGGAGACATTAAAATGAGCAAACCTTAGACTAAGAAATTATGTTGATGATTCCCCTACAATGAAAAATGAATTTTTGAAACATAATGGCATGTCCCAAGGCCTCATGCACGTTCTGCTAGTCTTACCAGTCTTCTACATGTATGTTCCTCACCGATTAAGGATTTAAGAGATCCCTTGGTTTGTTTAATTAGATTTTTATCTTTGAATTTAAAACAGAAGGAAGTTATACTCTGCATCTGTCTTTCACCTGAAATAATTTTTAACATTTGCAAACAGTACCAAAAGAACATGTAAGTTTGAAATGTAACCGTATGTGCTCTTACCTTATTGAAAGATGCGTTACATACCATAGATCCTTCTCTAAACCCTCTTGAGTTAACTTGAGACGATGACGAAGATCAAAACCACCTGGAAACGATGAGCTTTTTGGATCTACACTCGCCATGACGAACAAAACTAATATCTAGTGTCACCATTTCCAACCACCGCCATGTTTTTAAATGATTGGGAAGAGTCTGGAGCTTGGGCATGAGTAGTTTCTAGTCTTACGCGGTGGTAATGATTTGTTTACCAAGTTCATTACATGCTAAGCTACGCCGGTTGTTCCCAACTTTCATAGTGATAAAATTGAAGTATTATCTCTCACACAGGTAAGGATATTATTATCAGTAACTCCATTTTCAGCCTCGGATCTTCTGTTAAAATAGATGAGTCGTGTTCGCGTAGAGAGGTGATTAAAAAAATTGAAAGTTTGCACAACAAACGAGCCGGGTGGATGAAACGAATGACAGCCCTAACTGACCTCTCAAAGTAGTCACTTTTCATTCACTATTTATGAGGACTTTTATATTTTGTTGCTTCGTAACTACTATACTTTGTCCTAGGATCGTTCCTTCTCAAATTCTCAATTAGTAACCACAAGTTATTTCTAACACCTCAGTCATAGACCATGACATTTAGAAGTATTTGAACAACAAACAACTTAAATGCGATAAGATCTCCATCTGTGAATGACAAAATAACGTTTAGTACCTCTCGGCTATACTAAAACAAGCACATACAGCTGTCTATCAATAATGAATTACTACAAAAGATCGTCGAGATTTGACCATCGCCGATACAATGTTGTTATCTTTAACTTCTGTGGTAACTGGTAAACGATGCTTAGCACAAAGTTTACACGAAATTGTGGTTGTGGTGATCCTAAATTTCACAATATAAAAGTCCGACATTTCAGACGCAATAAGCGTTGTGTCTGTGAATTTACCACCTGTTAAGCTATTTTATTGTCTTGGAAATAATTCTGTGGCTATTGTGGATCTTTAATTGTTGCCAATACTTAGTTTCATTCAGTCATTGATGTATCGTTCATTAATAATAAAATTGCATGTTTCTGAGCTACAAGTTCAGAAAAAAGTGTTTCTTTGAGACAGTAGTGTTTTTACGTTGTCCTTTATGTCAAAACAGTTCAAATCATAACGATTCGAGTAATATTCGATTGTGCATTTTTTTAAATGCAAGGAAACAAACGGGATAACGCAGAAGCCGCGATCCTTCAAAGCTTTAAAATAATAAAAAAAAAAAAAACATTACGTGGATTTATTTTGAGTCCACGTTGGCTCCTTGTGGTACCAGTTATTTGTTTGACGGGCAACTTAATGAGGCTTTAAAGATAGAAATTGTGAATAATTTGTATACAGGTTATTATTTCAAATCTTGTCTCCTCGGATTGATTTTTTTGGTATTTTTAAGGCTGCGCCTTAAGTACGAGTAAATAGTTATTTAGAAATTCTTACAGCAATTGAATCGTAAATAGACCTTGACCAAAGAACAATATTGAAAGAAAACCACAGTAAGTTATTTGTTTTTTTACCTTTTGTATTTACTTGGTGGAATCTTTTGTGCCATGTGATAAATCATTTATTGTTCAAACTTGTTTGATGAAGAGGGCGAGTATTGACCGCGTGCCTCTTTTGTGGTTTTGGGGACAACGACTCTCTGTCAGTCCATAAAACTGCACAATAAAAGAGAGCAGTGTGGTAAAAATGACACACATATATTTGGCCAAAAAAAAACATCAGTCTAAGATGTATAAATTGTTCAATCTCCCTTCCTTTCTGCAATAATATGCGGCGGGGTTCGTAATAAGAAAAATGCCCTTGGCGAAAAATAGCGCAATGAGTGAGCAGTCATGAACGTTTTATTCTCTCTCTTCCTTTTAGGTAATTCTCCTCAAGCGTTTACAATGGCCGTAAACCCTTGGTTCCGCTTACTGATATACGGCATGCTTGGATTTGCGTACGAGATTGTCTTCACTTCATTCTTTGATTTTGTGGCTTCCAATTTCACCGACTTCAAGTTTAAGGGGTACTCTTCGATTTGGTCCTTCTTCATCTATGGCACCTGTAGTTTTTGCGGCGAACAAGTATACTTCCACATCAGAAATCGTTTATCTGTATTTTGGCGCGGCTTAGTTTGGGTTCAAATGGCTTACACTTGGGAATTTTTTGGTGGCCTCATCCTCGATCAATTTTCCGCGCGCACTTGGGACTACAGCCTTTACAAGTATGACGTCATGGGGTTGATCGCACTCGAATACGCGCCGCTCTGGTTTTTCAGTGGTGTGCTTCAAGAATTTGTTTATGAGTATTTGTTAAGCTTGTCTTTACCGCCTTCTGCTAGGAAAAAAGAGGGGATCGAGAAAATGAGCCAAGAAATTAATGGAAACTTGAAGATAGAGTAAGAGCCAGTGAAGGATTTTGGACGGAATAAGCCCATTATGAAATAAAATGAATGGATTGAAAAAAATTGTTCCCAAAGAAACACACGCGATTATAGATCATAAAATTCTGAGTTATGATTCTGAGTTTGTCGGGTTCTATATGAAGGGTTTATTTTCTAAGGAATTTTTTACGTCTTGGATTCGAAGGCTATGGTGAGGACTATTTTTCAAGTGCTCGTTAAATTTTTGCACATTGAGATAGAATCTGTTAAGAAAAAATGTTTCTTTGTCACCAAGGAGAGAAATACTCAGTGCTTTTTGTAATTTTGCACTAAATTGAATCGTTGTAATACTAAGGGACCACGCACTGTGTCAGCATAAAATTCAGTAGTACATGGAGGGTACATGAGGTGACAGTTTGTCAAAGTTTGTCAAAGTATTTATACCTAAGACTCACATTTCAAGTATTTGGACTTAAGTATGCCCACCCTTTAAGGTTTGGAATAAAAGTTTGACAACACCTATTGATTTGAATATTTGTGAAAAGGAACCTTAATGTTCAATCCGGATGGTTTTCCCAATTGGATGACTTCCGGCAGGAATCCATTGCTCCTACTTCCGGACATTACGTTAGAACCAAGAGCATGATCGCGAACTTTTCGATGTGTTACCAAGGTCAAATATATTATGCTCGAAGACTCGAGCATTATGCGTTTGAGCGTCACCATTGTAAACATAGCATTATTTCCAAAATTTATGCTCATGATTTTTCATTATGCCCCTTTAATGACTCAATTCAAGAGCATTTAGAGGCCCTTCAATCTCCTCTCTCACTTTCCACTACTGCTGACAGATAAAACTTGCAAGAGATAAAAAGGCTTACCGCACTTCAAAACATAGCATTTTATCGGTCGAAATCTCAAACTACACATTTATCTCCTCTTGAACTATAACATCAAGGAACACTCGAAGTAATCTTTTAATCGCGTTCATGCTCCAGCAGAATTGTAGTCTTTATGCCGGCGTTATCATTCTCGATGCTCTGGCTTAAGCATTATACCTAAAATCATGCCAGCATGCTGACCAGAAACTATTGAACAAAAGTTTATCTTTTAAATCGGCACTCTTAACCCCACAGGCATCAACGAACGCTTTTCATTCGACTAATTTATTCTTGCTTTTCTTGACACCATGTTTCCACCAAAAGTGTAGCTCCTCTTTCTGCATATAAACCCACACACAACCCACAATTTCTCCATTCGCTCTGACGAAGGGCTACGGTGGCCAATTTACAGTTTCAGCTTAGTTGATATAAGCAAATTACATTATTCATTGTTTGTTTGAAGGTATCAGGGTACCTCCATGTTTTATTTCCGAGGAAAAGGTCAAACCTTTCCGGAAAAACCTAATTTCCGTTTTGTTATCCTTTGGCGAGGGTAACTTCTATCCTAGTCGATAAAGATTTGTATAGGAAGACAGACATCAGGTCTTGCAGCAAGTACGATAAACTTGACTCACTTCACACGTCATAACCGCTACATGAACACAGAACAACAATGACTGTTTCCATTCCGTCTTATCAACTGTTGTTTTTACAATCAGTCAGTTTGAATGCTCAAAACAGGAAGAAAACATTCCCGAGACTCCAGAAATTCTGAAGTCTCACAAAACTGTAAGTTCACAAGCTCTCAGAAGGCTCAGAAGCACGAGAAATTATTCTGCACAAAGTACATTTAGATAGAAGCTATCAACTTATCGTAAACTATCACCTCTGAGATATGGACTTAGTGAATTGATGTAAATTTTGTAACTTTCCGATTGAGTAAAATAGGTGCAACTGAATATAACTGTTTTGAAACGTGCCATCTTTTGCTGGTAAGTGCTAATTCATGATCCGTGGTGATTTCAAGACAAACAAAACAAAAGCAAACGGGCGAAGCAGAATAGCATTACTCAAGATATAACTAGTATAACAAACGGATGCAATCTAATTTGTTCTTAATCTCTTAATCAAACTGAAACTCCATTTACACCGAATTCTGGCGATGCATGATCAAAATATCGTACGCGCTCCGTGAAAATGATCAGTGTCAAGTTAACGCAGAATTTGCTTAAGGATACTGCCTTTCTTCCTTACTAAGTTTTTATCCGGACTCAGTTTGTCTAACATTTTGTGGAATAACGTATCGATGTTCAGATTGAATTTGGCCGAAGTAGCCAGCCATTGGCACTTAAATTTCCCCTCCAGGTAGACGCACGCGCTAATTTTTAGTCCATTCGTGTTCACAAACGTTGGCTCCGACAAATTCGGAATATCTGATTTGTTAGACACAATAATGACAGGAATTCTCCGATTTCTTTCAGCGCAATAGCTCTCGATTTCATCCATGTATCTTTCCAACTTCGTGAACGATTCTGGCTTGTCCAAAGAGTACACCAAAACTGCTGCGTCCGCCTTATGGATAGCAATTCTTCTCATCGCAGGAAACTCGTACGTTCCTGAAGTGTCGATGATTTGAAGCTCGTAAGCTCTGTTTCTGTGGGTTATTGGCTTAACGTAGAATTCTTCCACCGTAGGAACGTGATCGGGTATATACTTCTCGCCCACAAGATGACGGACAATGGAACTTTTTCCCACTCCAGAATCTCCGAAAACCGCAAGAGTGTACCTCTTGAAATAAACGGGTTCCTCGGAATTCTTCGCATCATCCGAGACGCTTAACTGCATCATGGCTGCGTTCAAGACAAAGCGATTTTACAGGATGTTTATGCGCAGTAGGTTGATAAACATGGTGTTCAAGCTTAGCTTACGTTGAACTCCTCGAATGAATTTGAGCTTGAATAAATAAATACTTGACCCGTTTTACCGAAACATTATACGTACTTCAAAAACACCGATGACAACTTTATGCGCTCTTGTGGAGACTTGCAAGCTCCAACGAGAGCAGAAGGTTGCATTAAAGTGAAACAAACATTTATGAGAGTAAACTAATGCACCACATGGTCCCTAACATGAATGTAAACTTCTATATGTGGCAGGGACACAAATCCAGGTTAAGGGAAAAGTGGCGATTATTTTCAGTTCTCAGCAAAGAATTCCGTCGTTTACCTTTAAAACATACCAAAACCCACCCACGATCCTTTTATTAGCAGCAGGAAAATATTTCGAATAGCACAGAGAAAATCCGTTTAGCCTAGAGCTGTTGAATCGCTGAGCTACATTTCTAATCTTTGCAGACAATTCCTTGCGAAATTTGCGAGTTCAAAACACTTGCACCTTTTATGGTATAAAAATTAATTGCGTTATCAGAGTTGACAGAGACTACTACTTACTGGCTAATTGAGCGCTCATAGGCAAACTGATTAGCTGTCATATTATCAGTAACAAGAGGGGCTGACTATTGGTCACGGTTTGCACGTTACATCATTGCCGCCATGTTGGTGGGCAGAAACAACAGATATCTCATTAGCTTCTTTTGTTCGTCCACCAGCATTTGTTCCTTTCATGCGATCACCATTGTTACCTGTGTCAGTTGCAAACCACCCATAGTTAGCGCTTTGCTAGCAGGGAGACATATGGGGAAACGGAAAAGTCTGTTTTTAAAACCCTGGGGCGGATCCAGGTTTTCAGTCGAGGGGGTTCGATGAAAGGCGGCGCTCCAATAGGGGTGGTCCGGGGGCATTCTCCCCCGGAAAATTTTTAAATTTCAAGTCCTCAGAAACGCGGTTTGCACCATTTTGAGGCAAAGTCAGTGTGTGTTAAAATCTCATTTTTAACGTTAAAATGCCATTCTTTTTCTCGCTTTTTACCACCGTTTTCGTTGATACGCGATTTTGAAAAACAAAACACTCGCGGAAACATTTCCAAAATTTCCGTCAGTCTTAACGTGTTATCGACAGATCGGATCGAAATCCACCAATCATCGCCTGCTAGCATAATGTAAAGAAGGTCAGAAGGTCACACTAGTGGCTGTGATTGGTGGGTTTCGATCCGATCTGTCGATAACACGCAAGACTGACGGAAATTTTGGAAACGTTTCCGCGGGTGTTTTGTTTTCCAAAGTCGCGTATCAATGAAAATGGTGGTAACTCAAGAATAAGAACACATCTATATCCAGGGTTCGTCACAAAATAAATCGATGCTTTCTAATTCGCCGCTCCTACAGTACTTATTGAGTGCACCGCTCGTTGTAAAGACTGAATTTCCGTGACTGGACTGTCTGGTAATAACTGAAAGGCGTAGCTATACGAAGTGTCGCTTTTGGCGTGATGCTTCACAGAAGCATGAAAATAAGGGACAACTAAAAGAGCCACATTTACATTGAACCAAAAATTTATTTATTTTTTATGGAGAAAATGTTTTAGCTTTATCGAGCAGCAGAAGCTTAACTTTGCTATGAGCTTTTTTCATTTAAGATTGACTGTTTTTAGTTAAGATCTTTACAAGTTTTTGACATTAGTTGTTTTAATTTAGGGGGTTCGATCGAACCCCCCGAACTTCCTCTAGATCCGCCCCAGAAACCTACTCTAAACGTGCCTACATTTCGCTCAAACTTACTCTTTCCGACATTTGTTAACAATATCGGCAAACTCAAAGAAAAAAGGTTCCACCAATATACCGAGGAGAAAGTTAGAAATGTGAAAACAATTTCGTGAAATATTTCACTGATGCTACCATCAGCCCCAGTGGTAAAGGCCTCCCTCAGGACTATCATGATCACCAATCACTTACCGAGGGAAAATTTATGTACTTGAGAGACCTGTCTTTAAAATCACACCTGTTGCCAGAGCTGACGATTGACGCGTGGTTTTGTTACAGGCAATTTCGTCAAATTCATCGCAATTTATTTCAGCTGATTTTCTAGGAATCAAACCTTTTATCAATCGCAACATGGGCTTCCGTTTCTGCGAAAATCGTTACATGTTACATGTGAATCGTCTTTCGTTAGATCACAAATATCCGATCACGGATGCCGCCAACCTTAATTTTACTGAACAATTCTTGCCAACACTCATACTCTACTTGGTTTGTATTACAACCGGTTTCGGATGGCACCAAATCATAATGTCAGGAATCATATCATAACGAGCCTCACGCCGTTAGCAACCAAAAAAAGTCTAGGTATCCAGCAGAGAATCCGTACTTTTAGCCCGCATTCTCTGCTGGATACCAGTGGGTTGCTTGGGTAAAATTTTTGATCGTATTTCGCTCCTAATCTGAAAGAGGCGTCAACTTTTACACAATCACGTCATCATCCTATGGCGTGAAAAGGTAATTAAAGAAGCCGTATCCGAAAAAAGTGTACATGGCCGGCGCTTAAAAATAGTGACAAGACAAAGCGCTCGCCCGGAGTGTGTTGCGGCAGTTACAGTCACGTCGAAGAAACATTTCTTAGTCAATACTTGCGGATTTAGTTAACTTCATTAATACTGACATAGGCTGCGACGCTTATTTACTACGACATTTAACTGGCGGCCTGAGTGTTTTGTTTTCTAATCAATTTTACCAGATTTTTGTTTTCGGATCGGAAACAAAGTAAATTCCAGAACCGACGACTTTTTTTTCCGCTGTGTTCGGAATCTTTGACAGCTGACGCTTGGTGCTGTAATTTTTGAGCATCCGGTTACCAGTTATTGGGAATAAACTCGGCGTATTACAACCTATAATTTCTTTTGCTGTTTAACGCAGAGTCCACAATACATGGCGGCTTTTTCTCACTGATATTTTATGTCGCATTTATAGTTTACACACTGTTCCAGTTTTTTTAAACGATATTCATGCAGTACACATAAGATTCTTTGTCACTGGCCTTCATATGACCTATATTGGTGCCGGAATCCTCTAGATAGTTGCGAGAGATTACAGACATTATAGGTACGATGTGATTAACGCACTGGTGTTGAAAATCTCTTTGCGCTACCTCCTCCGCAACGATGATTAAAATCGTGAATAAACAGAGACCGGGGGTAATAATAATTGTTTTCAAATCAAGATAGATGTTGAACAAGCTGACAAAGCTTTTAAACAGACAAAGACCAACTTTCGTTTAATGACACGTTACGAACAAGTTTAAACTCCCTTGAACTTTAACAGGGTTCGTACTGTCTTGCAAGTCTGTTAATTTCAGGGCAAGTCCCCCAATGAATTTAACCAATCCTTAGAAAGTCCTTGAATTTTTATATTCTAAAAGCTTCTTGAGAGGGGTGGGACGTTGACTTTTTCCGAAAAACCAACTTTAAATACTGAGTCAAGCGCTGTGCGCTAGAGTGGTTTGGAAATTAACATAGAGCGCGGTAGATCCAGTAATACGTTATTGACCAAGCAGGAAAACTCAAACCTGAGCCAAGCGATAAGAGCCAAGCGAGAGCTTGCCTGCAGGTTACACAAAGACAAAATGGCTACAACGGTGGCCACCGCAGAAAACGAAAAATAAGCAAGGGTTAATAGCCAATCAGCTCACAGAATTCGCTGCATCTTGCACCGCTTGCGAAGCCAGCCATATAAAAAGGAAAGATAATACATCGGCGTAATAACTCTTAAAGCAAGAATCTCTCCCAACATATTCATCTAAGGTAGTAAAAGTTTAAAATGTTATGAAAGCTGAAAAAGAAAGGGTTTCGGTGTCGCGCTTATTCAGAGTTACAAGTTTGAATGGCCAAGGGGTGGGCACTTATTCAAGGAAATACGGTATATCGATCACTTGAGGCTGTGCGCGTTACTTCGTGTTGTTTCATACTTTATATTATCTCATATTACCCAGTTTGTCAGGAAATCAATCGTCGTTGTGTGTTTACGCCCTACAAAAACGTCGCATCAGAGTTTCACGATCTAGCTTCGCAACGAAATGTACCAGCAGTGTTTTGCCTTGTGTTATTTATTGAGTTTTTTTGGCAGCATTTTTTGTTTTGATGTTCTCTTCCCGTCGCGGTTTGCAGGGCGACTTTTAACAGTAAATGAAGCTGTTTTCCAAATTTTTGTCTCAAACGACTATTTATTCCTGTCGCTCTGCTGTAGATATAGGTGAAGAGCTCAAATAACAGAAAAGTTTGCGTCACAAGAATTTCTTCCAATTATATATGCCAGAAAACCTCAGGCATTACTCTGAATGCCAGAACTTCAGCCTGGGTGAACCAGAAAGGATAGACAATACTTCCCTATATTAACCATCAATGAAAAGCTAAGTAAGTCAAATATCTCAGAGGCGCTCAGGCATTAAACTGAATGCCAGGACTTCAGCCTGGGTGAACCAGTAAGGCCGAGAGACAACACTTCCCTTGATTAACCTGTGAATGTCAAAGAAAATAAGAATGTTAGGTATCCCAGAAGCACTAAGGGATTACTGTGAATAGCAGAACTTCCATTCAGCCTGGGTGAACCAGAAAAGATAAACAACACTTCCCCGTATTGACCATGAATGAAAAAACTTAAAGTATGTTGTATATCCCAGAAGCGCTCAGGCATTACACTGAATGCCAGGACTTCAGCCTGGCTGAACCAGAAAGGATAGACAACACTTCCCTATATTGACCATGAATGAAAAGCTAAGTATGTTGTATATCCCAGAAGCGCTCAGGCATTTTTCTGAATGCCAGGACTTCAGCCTGGGTGAACCAGAAAGGATAGACAACACTTCCCTATATTGACCATGAATAAAAAGCTCAGTATGTTGTATATCCCAGAAGTGCTCAGGCATTACACTGAATGCCAGGACTTCAGCCTGGGTGAACCAGAAAGGATAGACAACACTTCCCTATATTGACCATGAATGAAAAGCTATGTGAAACTTTGTTATATATCCCAGAAGTGCTCAGGCATTACAGTCAATGCCAGGACTTCAGCCTGGGTGAACCAGAAAGGATAGACAACACTTCCCAATATTGACCATGAATGAAAAGCTATGTAAGTTATATATCCCAGAAACGCTCAGGCATTACACTGAATGCCAGGACTTCAGCCTCGCTGAACCAGAAAGGATACACAACACTTCCCTATATTGACCATGAATGAAAAGCTATGTATGTTGTATATCCCAGAAGCACTCAGGCATTACACTGAATGCCAGGACTTCAGCCTGGGTGGACCAGAAAGGATAGACAACACTTCCCTATATTGACAATGAATGAAAACCTAAGTATGTTATATATCCCAGAAGCGCTCAGGCATTACTCTGAATGCCAGGACTTCAGCCTGGGTGAACCAGAAAGGATAGACAACACTTCCCTATAATGACCATGAATAAAAAGCTCAGTACGTTGTATATCCCAGAAGTGCTCAGGCATTACACTGAATGCCAGGACTTCAGCCTGGGTGAACCAGAAAGGATAGACAACACTTCCCTATATTGACCAGGAATGAAAAGCTATGTGAAACTTTGTTATATATCCCAGAAGTGCTCAGGAATTACAGTCAATGCCAGGACTTCAGCCTGGGTGAACCAGAAAGGATAGACAACACTTCCCTATATTGACCATGAATGAAAAGCTATGTAAGTTATATATCCCAGAAGCGCTCAGGCATTACACTGAATGCCAGGACTTCAATATGGGTGGACCAGAAAGGATACACAACACTTCCCTATATTGACCATGAATGAAAAGCTATGTAAGTTATATATCCCAGAAGCGCTCAGGCATTACACTAAATGCCAGGACTTCAGCCTGGGTGGACCAGAAAGGATAGACAACACTTCCCTATATTGACAATGAATCAAAAGCTAAGTATGTTCTATATCCCAGAAGCACTCAGGCATTACTCTGAATGCCAGGACTTCAGCCTGGGTGAACCAGAAAGGATAGACAACACTTCCCTATATTGACCATGAATAAAAAGCTCAGTATGTTGTATATCCCAGAAGTGCTCAGGCATTACACTGAATGCCAGGACTTCAGCCTGGGTGAACCAGAAAGGATAGACAACACTTCCCTATATTGACCAGGAATGAAAAGCTATGTGAAACTTTGTTATATATCCCAGAAGTGCTCAGGCATTACAGTCAATGCCAGGACTTCAGCCTGGGTGAACCAGAAAGGATAGACAACACTTCCCTATATTGACCATGAATGAAAAGCTATGTAAGTTATATATCCCAGAAGCGCTCAGGCATTACACTGAATGCCAGGACTTCAGCCTGGGTGGACCAGAAAGGATAGACAACACTTCCCTATATTGACCATGAATGAAAAGCTATGTAAGTTATATATCCCAGAAGCGCTCAGGCATTACACTGAATGCCAGGACTTCAGCCTGGGTGGACCAGAAAGGATACACAACACTTCCCTATATTGACCATGAATGAAAAGCTAAGTATGTTGTATATCCCAGAAGCACTCAGGAATTTTCTGAATGCCATGACTTCAGCCTGGGTAAACCAGAAAGGATAGACAACACTTCCCTATATTGATCATGAATAAAAAGTTCAGTATGTTATATATCCCAGAAGTGCGCAGGCATTACTCTGAATGCCAGGACTTCAGCCTGGGGGAACCAGAAAGGATAGACAACACTTCCCTATATTGACAATGAATGAAAAGCTAAGTATGTTGTATATCCCAGAAGTGCTCAGGCATTACACTGAATGCCAGGACTTCAGACTGGGTGAACCAGAAAGGATAGACCACACTTCCCTATATTGACCATGAATGAAAAGCTAAGTATGTTGTATATCCCAGAAGTGCTCAGGCATTACACTGAATGCCAGGACTTCACCCTGGGTCAACCAGAAAGGATAGACAACACTTCCCTATATTGAACATGAATGAAAAGCTAAGTATGTTATATATCCCAGAAGTGCTCAGGCATTACACTGAATGCCAGGACTTCAGCCTGGGTGAACCAGAAAGGATAGTCAACACTTCCCTATATTGACCATGACTGAAAAGCTATGTATGTTATATATCCCAGGCATTACACTGAATGCGAGGACTTCAGCCTGGGTGAACCAGAAAGGATAGACAACACTTCCCAATATTGACCATGAATGAAAAGCTAAGTATGTTATAAATCCCAGAAGTGCTCTGGCATTACTCTGAATGCCTGGACTTCAGCCTGTGTGAACCAGAAAGGATAGACAACACTTCCCTATATTGACCATGAATGAAAAGCTAGGTATGTTATATATCCCAGAATTGCTCAGGCATTACTCTGAATGAAGGACTTCAGCCTGGGTGAACCAGAAAGGAAAGACATAATTTCCCTCTATTAACAGTGAATGAAAAACAAAGTTTGCTATATCCCAGGAGCTCTCAGGCATTACGCCGAATGCCATATAAATCTTAGAAATATGACAAATAAATATATATCTCAGAAGTGACCAGGAAACACTAAACAAAATAATATTGTTACAGGATAAGACTTCAAGAAAATAGATTTTTTTAAATGATACAATGTTGACTATGCCTTACTTCAATGGGTGCACAGAATTTAAAAATTAAAATGTCATACACTGCAGGCAGAGCACATAAATTAACATCACATGGCTCCTCTTCAAGGAGAAAGAGCAAGTCATCTCTTAACCCCTTCCATCTGAAACAGACAGAAAAAAAAAACAGTGAATAAAGTTTCCACCTTTATAATCCAAGCTTACCATATTTTTGCTGGTAACTGGGTAAAAGTGAAGAACAGCTCCCCTAAAAGTCTGTCGGCCAACTGTCGGCCGGCAGTATGCCAACTGTCCATCAAACTAAGTATCCCAAGTGAGATGTGAGATTTAAAGACATGTATTCCAATAGAAAGTGAAATACCATACTGCAAGCTGGAACTTTTTATGCATGTCAATGCAGAAATGCAGAGTTGTACCTACCCCCCAATATTTGCTTTGCTCTTTAGGAAACACTCAGCAAAGGCTTCCCCAAAAGGAACATCAGGAGAGGCACATTCCTACAAATAAATTGCATGTATCACTCAATAATGAATTAACTGAGCTAAAGTCATATAATATTCACTACTAATGGTAGATATATAATCACTGTTCACCACAGATAAAATATGTTCACTTTTATGGACACCTTTCGTCTGCCTTTCTGTAAAGTCAAGAAAGCCAAGGAAGCTCTCACTAATTGATTATAAATAAATTGCATAACAAATACCAGTAGGCTGAATATGTTTTGTGTTATTGTATAATTCCACTATGATGCATGTCATTTAGCATTGCAGGTATAACCTACCTTAATAGCTTTGCAGAATACACAGCACTCTGTGTCCAATCCTTGCTTGCAAAGTTCATTGATATATTTTTTGGCATCACCAGCTCTTTGCTTGAGCAGCATTATCAGTGTTTTGTAATCAAGAGTAACTGTCATGAAAAAAGACAAGAAGATAACAAGAAGTTGAAGTTAAAATAGCTACACCAAAGATCTCAAATGTTATACTTTCCCAGATATTTTCTAACACTGCCAAGCATAAAATGGATTCAATAATTACTATCACGTAGCTAGACATGTAACATAAAAACATTGCAAAAATAAAAAATAATAAGATAAAAAAAATATAAAGAGTCAAGATTGGCACACACAAATAACCTGGAAATTTAACTTTAAAGCATCTTCCATTAACTACTATTCCAGTTTTCTCAATGGCATCCCTCTGGCGATTTAAATCTTTTATCGTAGAAAAATAGAAATGAAATAAATTATAATCCTGTCAAGACCCTATCAAGGAAACAAACCCGAAATTTCTCCTAAAGTAGCCATAAAAAGTGATCATAGCTAGAAGACTTAGAGGCTCAGCGTAAAATCAAACTCAGCCAATTATGTGATTTTCCTGCCAAGCAGAGATGAGTTCTGATACACCGTGAAACCAGCATTCACAACAAAACATAAGAGAGCAAACTCACTTTTTCCAATCTTAATAAAAATATAAACGTTATGACTTACCCCGGTTCGTCTTAGCTTGAAAATGCTAAGTAACGTTTGCCAAGCTTTTCTTGATCCAGGATCAAGAATTTATTTTATCGATCAACCAAAGATATCTCACCACTTCTCCTTCTTCGAATTTCTGCCGGAAGATGGTAGAAACAACTCCAAATAGAGAGGCGATGGCCACTTTGTTGTTCTGAACATATCGGTCATCCAAGCTTCCGCCATTTTTTAAAGCTGGACCGTACAAAACGCTTGGAAAATGTGCCACCAACAGGCTACTTCAAAAAACTTACTGACTCTTATGCCACATTTCTTGAAATTTAAGATAAACCATTCCCTTGACTCATCTGGAGGAGAATGAAGCAATTCAACCCTTCGAAGTTTCAAGGGATCCATAACTGCACTCGACCGCGGGAAACTAAACATTCCCGCTTTTGCTTACGCATATTAATATGAAATCCAATCTCCAAATGTCAATAGGCCGATCCAGCCCCTAATAAACAAAAGGCTTCAGATTACTTCGAGCAATTATCGAAAAAGGCTGTCAAGGCGATGATGGAAACTTATCCGGTTTATAACGTCACTCCATAGCAACCAGCCTTTTCGAATATTTGAACTTCCGTTTACCTGTGGCTCGTGATGTACGTTGGGGTATGGGGTGAAATTGATATGAGACACGACTATGAAACGAAATACTTGCTGAGATCCGTTGTGTTTTTATTTTTTTCCTTTTTTATGATCCCCCTATACTTCCCGGCCGACGTTCAAAATGCTTGCAATATTCAAATTACGCACCTACGAATTGCACAAAGGACATCAGTTTTGCATGGTTCACTCAGTACAAGATTATTATGATTCATTCCTTAAAAAGAAAAAGATTATATTATAACCAAGGGATAAGAACCCTTTTTTACTTTTCACATTTAATGCATCCAGTCTGACAGTACATCGAGCTATACAGTGGATCATCTTTCCTCAGTCCTGCCCTGAGTTACAAGTTCTAGTGGCCGGCCACTTCCCGAAAACAAACCCTTTGCCTCTTGAGAGCAAAAATCACTTTAAAAAGTCTGACAAAAAAATCCAGCCACTGCCTCGCCCGTAGGTATGTGTCACGGTCTGCGAGATTTTTGAATACTCCCCGTCTCTATGGACAGAATGGTTTTGTCATGAATGTTATCGATTAGTATTTCTGGTTTCATTTCGTATTTAAGGGGCAGTTTCACCTTGCGGTAAAACCACCGTTCTGGAGAAATTTAAAAGTCAATAACCAACGTGAGGTTTACTGACAAAGTTCTTGTGTTGTACTTTAATAGACACGTCTTTGTAATCATTGTGGGATCACATTATAAGAGTCCCAAGTCAACTCGCGCCACATTTGACGAAAAATAATTTAAAGTACGGTTATTTTCGGTTTTAACATTTATCAGTGAGAACATAAAACCTTACGCCTTCATAATCGTCAAGTTTTAAGGGAAAAAAGCATCTTCTCCCGCACGCATGTCGCACCAGTCATCATCTCGACACTCATTTGCATTTTAGAGAAGCGTATGCAAATTACGTCTTGTCAGTCACGCCAGTCAATCAGTAGTGTCATTATCACGCATATTGTTGTGCTGCTGCCATAAACGTGGCCATCGATTGGAATTCTTGTTTCAATTTTACCCATTAAAATCATAGAATCAAATTTAGTGGAGAAAAACTTAACGATAAGAATTGTGTACAGCTGGAGATGTTTCACAATTGATACGCATGCGTAGTAGAGTTCAAAACACTACCCAACTTGTCAAACTACAATTCAGGATCGAACTTATGCGAGGAAAAAAGTCATACCCGATAAAATCGCTTTGTCTCCATTTGATGTACCGAGCAAACTTGAAAAGAAATATTTTTCGGAGTAATTCGACAGGAACTGGTAACTATAAATCCCATATGGACAACACTAGTGGTTTTATATAATCACCGCTGAACACCCAAATCATTAGCTTTGCGCAGTGGCATTACCGTAGCCAGTGAGGTTCATCCGAGGCGCGGTTATTGCTGATTGAAAACTTTTCCCAATACCCCGCAAGACGGCTTGAAATACAGCCGGCTTTGCAATTTTTGACGGTCCATACGTGGACCCTACAATCAACATAAAGAGATAAAGCGATGATTCTGATCAGTTTAGATCAGCCCACGCAATGGCTGGTCAGGGAGAGGATGAACTCTATTTCCCTGTTTTGTTTTGCCGGCTTTGATGCATTAACCAATGACTGACCGTATTACTCTGAAAGAGATCGGTCCCAGTCTGTGGTTACTTTTTCATCACCTTGTAAGCTCCAGCAAATTGCTCTATTTCAGTGCTAAAAGATATGAAGGTGACAAGAACTCTATTTCTTCATCAACGCTTTTGCTCAAAATTTAGTAAGCGTGGCCAAACAACCGAGAAGGGTGTTATAAAAACTTTTGATATCCTCGCCCTCACTGAACCTTAAGCATTTCACCCTCAGTCAAGCTGCTAGAAATTGCCCTGGATACCTGTTGATGAAATCTGGTAAAATATCAGCCTTTATTATCCAACTACACCTAGACGAGTACAAATAACGCAATAGACGAGTACAAATATCACGCGGTATTTGTACTCGTCTATTGTAGAGTACCGGTTAAACAGGTTTTCTCGCATCGCGCAAGCGAAGAATTGGATTGTAGTTACGAAAAAAAAAACAAATGGCGGACAACCTGAATCATATTTCCGACGACGAAGAGTTAGAATGGCTGGCAAATATAGATCCAAGTTCATTAGATGAATCGAACGAAGAAAAACAGCTTGACGACCAGATATCATTTAATGAAGAAAATAGAAACAGCAGCACAACAACGCGCCAATTTCGTTTCGCTTCGCATACTTCTGTCACGCACTCCCCGTAAATAAACATCCGCGAAATTCGCCCGCACTGCACTAACAGTTTGGCGTGTTGGATAATAATGACTTATACGTTTTGTTGTGTAGTATCGCTGAGTATTTTTAACGTTATTTGTATTTTGACTCGCCCTACGGGCTCGTCAAAATACGGCACAACTCGTAAAAGTACTCAGAATATAAATTGGTTATCGTAAAGAGTTTCTAGGCTGACGTTTCGAGCGTTAGCCCTTCGTCAGAATGTTAGCCCCTCAGCTTGAGCCCTTTGCTCTTATGATGGGCTGACGCTCGGAGCGTCAGCTTATAAACTCTTTACGGGGGCTAATTTACATTATCAACTCAGTTGTTTAAGCTAAAATATCTTGTTATACACCCCCACCGACGCAGCGTCACAGTTTCTTTGGAAACTTGCCCCTTTATTTATTTGAGTATACTGGCAGTTTAGTTTACAAGGTACGTTGGTCACTCCTCTCACTACCCGCTTTCAGGAAAACCGTAACTAATTTTGTAAGGGATCACCTCAAAGAGCTCTTGTGGAAGTTAAAGTATGAGTGTAAGTGGCAGGGTGCTCACCAGCGGTGTAACTGTATTGCGTTCTTGCTCGAGATGGAATCTAATTACACACAATTATCTCACTTGATCTGATAGAGGTTATCAACGTTTGTGTTTATAATTCTCGCTAAAAGTCTTGCAAACAGGAATCCCGTTTTACCTTTATCACCAAAAAAGTGCCTTGTTGAGATTAATTGCAATACTTAGCTTTACACGGAGAAAAACGCATTCAATTTTCCTAGCGGGATGTCACGGAAGAAAGCGAAATCGACTTCCGGTGTCTTCGAGGAAGCGGATAAATTTCGACGAGCTACTTATTTCAGGACAATTACTGTGGCTGTTTTGGGAGATTCTGGCGTGGGAAAGAGCTCAATTATTCGTCATATCGTAGGGGAGGCGTTTATTCACGAACACATACCTACAGTAGAAGAATTCTACGTGAAGCAAATAACCTACAGAAACAAAACTTGCGAGATTCACATCATCGACACATCGGGAACCTACGAGTTCCCTCCTATGAGGCGAATCGCTATCCAAAAATCCGACGCTGCAATATTAGTGTATTCTCTGGATAAGCTTGGATCCTTCTCAAAGCTGGAAAAATTCATGGATGAAATCGAGAGCTGTTGTGCTGACAGCAATCGTCGAATTCCAGTCATCATCGTGTCTAACAAGACTGATCTTCCTAATTTGTCGGAGCCAACCTTTGTCAACACGAACGGCGAGCGAGTCAGCGCCTGTGATCATCTGGAGGACAAATGGAAGTGTCAATGGCTGCCTGCTTCGGCCAGATTCAACCTAAATATGGATGTGATTCTCCCTAAACTCTTGGATAAACTGTCTCCTGAGAAGACACTGGAGAGGAGTCCTAGCCACATTTGGAAGCGCAGATTTCGTTCATTTTCAGATAAAAGCTGATTAGAAAGCTCATAGTCATTTCATCCGGCTCCAAGTCGCTTGGTATGTTTCACGCTGTAATCTCGCTGAATCATTTTTCTAAACCCTTCGTAATTTTTGTGGCTAAGTTACAATGTATGTACAAATTATTTCGTCGATGTCAGGTGCAATAAGAAAAATCCTGAAAATGAAAAAGACACTTACGAGGTATCAGTTAATTATAGGTTTCTGTCCCACAAAGAGATAGTCATTGTGAACGAAGCTTCTTCAAACTAGGCTTTCATTAGAACCGTCATGTATTCTTAATACATAAATTAAACGCGTCTAAGAAAGGTCTTTGATGAATAAGAAAACGATCCACAAAATAAGAATTCAAAACAACTTAAGGCAGAGCTGATGACGGGTCATTTACGTGCTTGGCCCGGCCCTTGTGACCGGCAGATTTAGAGGAAGATTTTGTCGGCGAAATGTCCGCTGCCAGGACGCAATCCATTGCTATGTGAGTCTGTTTTAGGGATTTGCCAGTTTGCTGTAAATTTTCGGCTTATTCCAAAACAATGAAATTAAGAATCACCAAAATAACTCATCTAGCTCATCCAATGGAAAAACTTAGACAAACAGATAACTAGACAAAGTCGCTTTCTCCAGAGGAGAGATCTGATGTAATGATAATGATCTTGTTACGTTCTAGCTCTAAAAATACGATTTGATTAATAAACTATGGTAAGATGCGCTAATAAAATCCATCCTATAAAGTGGCCCGGATCTGGTCAGGGATCATTACGATATATTATTGCCTTTTGCACAAAAGAAGACGGCACTTAAACTATCCAGGATCCGTCCTTCGCTGAATTGTTATGCTATTAAACGAAGTTCCTTTTCACGGTCTTTGTGTCACTCGTCGATATTACTTCCCGTCAAGTTCGGTGTGTTGAAACCTTTTCTTCTGGAAATTTCTCATGCGGTATTTTTTATATTTGAAAACATGACTCCTCTCCGGACTAATTAGGTAAAATACTTCGTCCCTTGTATCCCTTCCCTAAAACATCTTTTTTTTTTTTAAGTTTTAATGAGAGAACAGTTCTTGTAGTTTGTATTTTCTCTTCGCAGTATAAAATTGACCGAGAGGCAACAGACATCTCGGTTTTGATCGGGTAGTCTAGTTGCGAACACGGACCCAAACCTCCTTCGTTTTCTTCACTCCTTCATTAGAGACTAGGCCTAATGAGGCCGAAGTGGCTGACTATGGCTCATCAGTTTTGTGAGTGCTTGGTTTTTATGTTATGGCTGATGTGTCTTCCGGTGGTTAGATTGTTTTTACGTCAAAGATATATCAGAGACGTGTTGTTTCCAACAGTGTGCTGTAGCAAGAAATAAAATCTGAACACAATTTTAGTTTTGACTGTTTCTGCACGACAAATTCTTTGTTTACCTCAAACTGTTATACTTTCAGTAAAGGATTTTTAATTGCATTTCAGTTTGATGCTGGGAATATCATAAACAGGGAATCAGCTGTGTTGCCAGGCTTACCGATAAATAATATTCTTTGCCTCAGTGGTTGCGTCAATTTGTGTAGACGTTCAAAGTTGTCAGATCGTGAATAAACGTGCACGGTTTCACAGTACAAGCTGCATTTCCGAAGGCTACCCTCACCTAAACAAAATAAGTACAGAAACAATCATGTGTTTAATGGCGTGTGACTGGAAATGACGAAGTTGCTCTTGGGCCCTGTGCGACTTCCTCTTTTGCGTGATCAGTTACATGTGCCGTAGACTCACGCGCATGAATGCAGGAATGAGAAATGGGACAACGTATGGAGAGGTTTAGTCCCTCTGACCATTAAAAGAAATCAGCGAAATGCACATAACGAGCCAGTGAGCGAACACTGCATGACGCAGCGTTTTCCGTTGACTTACGTCACGAACTGATGCATAAAAAAAGGACTGTTGAGACTCGAAGGATTGCGTCTGCATCGAAAAACAATTCAGACGTAGGCTTCTTTTACCACTACAGACACAAGCTTTCCATTTATCCCTAGCGGTTTGTTTTACGTACATATTTCCTGTAAAATACGTACCTGTTTAAGCAAGCGTGCGTTTCTGCTGCACTAGAGTTCCAGTTTTACGCACGCACTCCCGCCCGCCGGCTGTTGTTATCAAATCCATTTGACATGAATTTGGTAGCGCGAATTTTTCAACCAACCGCAGATAATCATGATTACCTCGAAGAATATGCGGGCATGACAAACGTTTAACCAGCTAATTAGTATGTTTTTTTCTGCGTTGCAAATTCGTTTTGACTGGTTTCATTTTTCGTACACGCTCAAATTAATATGCAAAACAACTATACTAGAAACGTTTTATCTGTTTGACTGAAAATAGAGAGAGAATTGGTTTCGCCTTGTTCCTGAAAATCCATCATTGCTCTGTCAGACCAATCTAACTCGAGATGTGCAAAGCAGAACTTACACTGAAGAACAAATATCAAAAGCAGTGAAAACCATTTAATTATGAACTTCAATATACAATGACCACAAGCTCTTTCTTCTCATGATCATGATTACCTCAAACGTTTTTGACGTCATTACTGAGGCACAATGACTGGGACTACAGATTATCAGCAAAATTAACAGATTCTCATTTGGCCTTCACATGAATTAAATAGCAAAAATCAAATGTTATAGCTAGACGAATCTTTGTTTATACGAAACATTTTCTGGCCTTTTCTCAGAGAAGGAATTTAGGTGTAGAGAAGGAATTTGCACGCACTATCGACCGATGAAAACAAACAAATTCTTGATTTGAGAGCGCTCTGTCATGTCATTGAGTGATATTTGGCTGGGGTTGTTTACAGCCACGTGCCACGTTTACAACTTTGAAGATGAAGGAAACTACAAAGTGTTAGCTCAATGAGACACAAATATGATGACTAAAAAATTCTAAATGTAATTAACGCACTTGTGAAATGATGATTGCATTCCTCTAAAGGAACAAACTATGACGAGTTCCTTTACCAAGGTTTAGTAATGCTGAACTAGAAAAAATAATATTAATAATTTAGGCCGCGTGCTTCCTTTCACAGGTCCTACATTGCAAAATTTGACTCAAACTGATGTGCTTACCTCTTCTCTCTGCAGCTTTTCGTAAAATAAAATCTATAAGCAATCAATCTTTATTCTCGAAGTTTCGCTCATCCCATCTAATGGTTGATTGCGGAGAGGATGATGTAAAAATTTGTGTTTTGCAATACGTGTTAATTGTCTCAACTTGTTTCGTTGATCAGGGATTTGTTTTTTTCTTTGGTGATGGCTTCAGTCCAACACTTTTTAGCTTCTCACCTTAAGTGTCGACCTTAGTTTCGACTTTCTACCCGAAGTCAGTTCTTGTTTTGATGTACTCTTTAATTTGGTGTTCGCCTCAACCGCCTTACTGATTGAAGTGTTATCTTTTATTTGCAGCTCGAATTTGTTGTCGCCCAGAAGATCGATCATCGTGATTCCCATCCTATTCATTGAAAAGTGATTAACAAGCATATTCCTAAATATGTTAAGAGATTTAGTGTTTAGCTAGATCTTTGGGTAAACAAATTCCGAAATTGAAAACTGGGGAAAAAATTGTCTTTTGGAGGGGGATTAGCCTTTTGGAACTTTGTCACATTTTTTTTACGTAATTTGAAAGAAATCAACGGTGTTTTCAAGGGTGCCGTACTTTGAAATATTATGTTAGAAACGCAGGTGAAAACAAGCAGCTATTTGAAAAGTTCAAAACCAGAGCATCCTCTGCGGTTTGCCGGTTTCAGTTTGCGTCGATCGCTGAAACAATATTGCGAAAGGTTTATTTATACCGGACTCGGTATATTTTTGGAGAGAACATAATACCAAACATACATTTCCTGTTATCTGTCATTTGCCACAGGTTAAAGAATGATACCGAAAGAAAATAATGATAATAAAAATGCTATTCTAGGCGACACGTCCTTACTACATAAAGCTTCCATTAACTGCTACATTTCTTTTAGTTACTATTTCTGCCATGTTCACACGGTAATATTTATCCAAGCTTATAAAAATATTTCTTGCCGGCCAGCCGGCTTTCTGAAAAATATATTCTTGTTTATATATGTATTAGTTTAGCTTCTCGACAATAATATCACAACTGAATTTAGCCTTAAATATAAGCGTCTGCAAACCTAAATTTCAACGGCGGATGACACACTGTGTTTTTCGTATAAAGCTGTTCTTGCGAGTTATTTACAACTAAGAAGGAAGCTACAAGAGAGACAAAGGAACTGTAAAATACGTCAGACGGAAAATTTGTCATTGGCCTTCACAGTTCTTTAAATTCAGAGTATTCAAATATATCTATTGTTGAACTTTCTTTATATCCTTGCGAAATCTTTGCTGACTTCCCACGCAATAAATTAGACATTTGAAGGCGAAAACGACAACAGCGCCTTCGCTTCTTTGAAAGAGTACCGTCTCGGTTTGTTCAATGTTTGCGTACGATTAGAAAGCGATGTTAATAGTTTAATCATGTCTCTGTCGCCCTGTTGTAAGGCGATTCCCAGCGGCGTTAGTCCGTCGTCAGTTTTCGCTTTGGCGTTCGCGCCACGACCGATAAGAAGCTCGGCGCACTGTAAACTTCTCCCGCAAACTGCGGCGTGAAGCGGTGTCCATCCTTCGCTGTCTATAACGTTCACATCAGCTCCGCATTGAATTAAAGCGCTTACACAACTAAATTTCCCGTCATAAGCCGCCTCGTGAAGTGCCGAAGCTCCGCTCGAAGTTAGCTGATCAATATTCACGGACCCCGAGAGTAAAATATTTTTGAGAGCGCCAGGGTCATTCGCGGAAACGGCCGCGCAGACTGTATACGAGGGATGAAGAAATCTCGCATTGCAATGAAGTCCTGGCTTTGTGTAACTCTGTAGCGCCTGTAGCCTCGGCGAGTGCTTTCTATCCCAGGGATTTTCATCTTCTACCGTATCGATTATTATCTTTGGAACGGAGGAAAAATTTTTTTTGTCCGTTTTCGAGGTCGCAAAAAGTTGCGGCGGTAAATTGTATTGATTTGTTATTCCATGAGCTTTGAGTCCGTTGGAAAGTCTTGTTAATTTTTTCTTTGGACGAAAACTGTTTCTTTGCGGCATGAACATAGAGTTAACTGAATTCATTCCGCTTTCTACTGGCACGATAGTTAACTGTGGTAATACTGAAACCATTTCCCTGAGAGAAGTTGCTGTGTGTAGAACTCTGAAATTATGAATTTCTTTCCGTCACTGCCAGTGTCCTTGGCTAAGCACACCAGATTACCTCGCCGTAACCTGCGAACAGCCTTAAATGTATTCTTTCAATTTCTAGGCTCAAGACTAATTGCGCTGGGAAATTCAATCCCATGAACACATGCTTGTCTTGAGAGGCTCTCGAAGAAGATGTCCAGTGGTCCAGGAGAGATTATTGGCTGAACAGTCTTATTTTATGTATAAATGGTGATGGAAAAGTCGAGAACCTTGCTTATTTGCTTCTAGTTCGTAGAGATATGCAACTGACCTCTGCCTGATGATTTGTGATGGTTGATTCATGTTTCAGTCACGATCCAACGAACACATAATGGGGTTATTTTCCCATCGCATCCAAATTCCTGTCAATCATGCTAGTCTTGACGTCAAACCGTTGTTATTTTCCGGCTTAGGCAATAAGAGATTTTTATTGATTGTCTTAGGGGATCTCTTTTATCCTTATTGTGTGAACTTAGAGGGTGTCAATCGAAGAAATGACAGTTTTGAATATAAATACGATTTAGTCACTATTTTTGGAAATTGTTGACAAAGCGAAACAGTAATTGTTTGGATTTTAAACGAATGGAGACAGCGAGAACGAACAAGGGTTGGATGTTGTTTAAGGGAGCGCGAGATTAAGAACTCATTCCAGAAAATTCAACATGCATTTCGTTTTTAACATTCATCCGTGGTCGAAGAGTCAATATACGCCAGCTGCCCACTGCTGTTTCGTAGGCTTGGGCTCTTTGACGTCACGCGTTAAAATCCATTTTTGAGCTCACTTCTGTTTTAAAACACCTTTATTTTTAATTGTCCAGCAATTAGGGTTATCACGTTTATTTAGTCTTTCTTGCCTTTAGGAACTAGCAAAACTTGGACTGAAGGAAAAACGCTGATTCATTCAATCGAATTACAGAAGTTTTGTTCATTGATGCATGATCTTTTTTGACAATTTGCATTTGTAAACGCATTGGCAAACAGCGTAACGACATCATTATTCTCTGAAATTAAAACTGCAACGATCTTCTCTATAGACACCACTCATGTTTATATGGATGAAAAAAGAAGTATGAGGCTATCGTGGAAAAGTATACATCAAATCAGAAAATATCTAAATAACCCTTGGACTAAAAAACAGTAGCTCGGATCAGTGAAAAGAAGAAAAACTTACAAATCTTGTTTATTCGGACTGAACAGTCTTTTGCGTGCTCAGTCATAGAAAATGACATAGGTTGTTGCCATTCAATTGGTCATACGGTACACAGGAGATACAATGAGTCAAATTCGGACTATCAAGATCCATAGTTTTGAGAAGGAATTATGTTTTTAGGAGGAAGCTAAGACAAAGATTGAGTCCCAGTGAAACAAGCGTGATTGCCTCGGGGTTCATACAAGTATTCGTGACTCAGGTCTTTTCGAGAAACTACCTCATTTGTAACGGTCTCGCAGCGTTGTTAACATATCGTCAACAGCTAGCAGAGCATTTATGTGAAAGCTCTTGGTTAAAAACAAAGCTTAGGGTGATAGATTCTGGTGCAATACGGCCTGCCAGACAAACAAATATTCATGAAGAAAAAAATATCTCCCAAAACGAAAGACATGATCATGATCAGTTGCGCTCCGAAGGTCACCATGATTGCGCATGCACGGTCACTAGTATGTGACAATCGGAGAGCAGAGAGTGTTAGCACACTTTCTGAAGCGAATCTTCTTGTTGAGTTCGGCGAAGATGATTAAAGAAGTAAAGTACTTATCAAAAATTCAGTTTTAATTTCGTCATAAGCGTGCTTGATTTAGTACGTTACTGTGAGGGTGATACTACTGAAGGAGAACATACGAGATGCTTTCAGAGTTGATTACTCAATCCCAATTGTTTTTTTTTTCTTTAAAATTATTTCCTTTTCTTCAGCAAGCTGTATCGTATTCTCACAAAGAAATCGAATAAATTTAAAATACTTGGTCGATCATTGTAAATTAAATAGAATTTTTAATTTTACGTCTAATATTGTAAGTAGAAATACACACTGTTTCAGATGTCTCTCTGAACTCTTTTTCAATTGCACTTGTCACAAACGATCATCGCTGTCTCTGCCTTATATATGTTAAGATATTAACATTTTGTTCCATGGGAGTTGATTCAGGCTATGTCAAACCCAAAGGAGACAGAATCGGAATTTCTTTTAGGTACGTTGTTTGTAAACTCTAGAACATGCATGCATTTAGTTTTGTTTACGCTAAAACGTTTCCTGGGAGTATGCCAGCGGCATAGTTGAAAAACAAAAAGGAAATTTACACCCAGTAAAAAAATATCTTTATGCTCCTGTCGCTTTTGATCACGTCATATAAACCTAAAACTGACACAAACGCATTTAACTAGAAGTCCTCTTTTTATCTCGGCTATTTTTTAACTTTACAAAATCATTTCTCTCGTTTCTCACTGGTTAAAACTCTATTGAATTCTCTCTTCGGACACTATGAACTTGATCACGCGTCGGCTTTTAACGATCGATGTGTCAGGGTCTTGACCTCAATCTTTATCGTTGTAAATTCTTTTAAAATTCTATATTGGTTTGTCCTAAATATATCTTTGAATCAGATAGAGATCATGTGAGATAAAGCAAGGTTCAACAGTCATTCCAAGAGCTTTGTAGCAGTAAATGAACTTTTCGAGACATCACCCAGAATTCACATATCAACGACTCAGCCTTAAAATGCCCACACTTAGGTCGTATGACGTACTTTTAATCTCTTCATCAAATTACTAAACCAATTTGAAAGCCGCTCTCTCTTCACTCTCAATATTTGCAACATCATGTTTCAAGCACGCTTTCAAATCAATCACCGCGCTCCGTCATCTCATAAATAGAGAAACTGGAAAATACATATGGTCTTTGGAATTGCGGGCTTTTTACGTAACGCGGAGGGCAAATATGTACTTCCAAAATCCGTAAGAAATGAGTCAAGTGGATTTAAAAAAACATTTCTCAAATCCGTCAGCCATTATAAATAATGATGGGATTATGATGCGTCGGCTTACTTTTTATAGATGACGAATGAGCAGCGTGCGGCTACATCAGTCTAAGGCGCTTTTGTTTAATTTTCTTAATTTCGAACATCACTGGCTTTCTAGTTTAAAGATCTCTGTTACTATACTGTTCGGATATTCAAGTTTATGCTTAAGAGGTATAACGACTTAATTGGTGGGAGACTGCCATCGGCGCAAACGTTCTGAAAATTTCCGAAACTACAATGTATCTATTTTAATCTAGTGTAGCTTTCAAGTGGCCCCAATCTAAAGTACGCAAAAACCGCTTAAGACTCTTCATGGTCAGTGGGATCAAAAAGTTAGATCAAATGACTGGATAAAGTTAATTTACTGCAGAAAATATATTTCTAAGAAAGGCCAAATATGAAGTATGATTATAGGCTGAGAGTTGTGTGAAAAGGCGTCTTTACCAAAATACTCCAAACAGCCCCTTTTAGTAGTCTCCCTTGCAGCCCTTTCACGCAAGCGAAAACTCCCCCACCAAGTTTTGGTGGGGGAGTTTTCGCTTGTGTGACGACGCCGGAAACGGCTGCAACGGAGACTACCCTTTTTAGTACATTGGTAAACTTTTTGAGCATCACGTCAATGTCCCGATCAAAAATTCGAGATGATGTCACAGCAAAGTGAACAATATTTTCAACAGATGTTGTTTAGTCACAAATGATATAGTTTTTACGCGAACAAGTGAAGGGACTGAGTTGGTTTTTGAAGGTGCTCTGTTGCTGTTGTTAGCGCACGGATATGTCAAAATAAAATGAAAAAAATCAGCTCGACTAAAGAAGGATGTTTTCGATTTTGGCCCCCTTTTTTCGTCTTGTTAATAACGAGGGAAATGGTTGGAAATATTCACCACTAATTCTCAATAATCATCCATAGAGAAAATCATAACTCTTTTCGACTGGAAATCAGAAGGTTTGAAACTTCGCGTATAAAATTTTACGGTAAATATTCTTGTGTTTAAGTCTTGCTTCGTAGCTATGGGGGAGTCATTTGTTATCGGGTCGCGAATACATGTAACGCACAAAGAACTGAGGGATCACAAGACTGAAACATTTCACTCAGTCGTCCATTGACACATGTCTTCCTACGCGTTCCTCTTGGACGACTCGTACTCCTCCGCAAGCAGGGGCTCTTTTAGTTTCTTCTTTTTTTTTTATTTTTTTTTTTTATTAGTTCCTCAGTTACAGCGTACTCTAATGCGAATACACCGAAATCAATAAACTTTGACCAGAGAAAAATAAAGGGACATTACTTTCTGTTGACCCGCTTTGACAAGCTTGTAACATCCGATCTCAGGGACATGTTTTGTCAGTTATTCGACTGAATGCTGTAGCATTGCACGCCACAACAAGGAAAGCTATCCACAGGAAAATGAATCTCAATTAATGATGGCATTTTTAGAGGTAATAGCATTACATTTCATGTTAATCTTCTAGATTGACCCCGCGCTATAAACCTGATTGATGTCTGGTTGAAGAGACATTAAGGCAATTAGTAATATATGGCTATCTTATCACTGTAATGTTCAGGAGTTCGCTTATACAGTTCGCTTATACAGTTCGCTTACAGTTCGTTTACAGCTCGCTTAGTTTGTTCGTTATCCAAGATTTTCTCACACCCCGTTCTCACTTTACAGTGCACAATAAATACTCGAGGCTACGTCTCCTGGGGCCTTGGGCGTGGACTTGGAGGCCTAGACACTACAATCACGTCAACCGTAAAGAATCGGTAACCGGGTATCTATACCAGGAGAGTTGTTTGAAATAGTTGCGGTACTTTCACTATGTATCCACTGTGGCATTCTTTACTATTTAAAGAAATTCAGAGTAAAAAATACAAAAATACACGTAAACAAACGTAACCTCCTTCACCCTCGCAGTTCATATGGAGGATATATCGATGCGCCATACTGAGTAGGAGTTGTTACCCTCAGCGTGAGGTGACTGTCAACTACAACAAATACGTCATTTGTGGACTGTGGTCTTCTTAGCGTAAAGCGGCTCGGGCATAATGACCCCATAATAGGTAAGGAATTTGATGCTCTCCCTGCGAGCTTTGTTCGTGGTATCACATTAAAATGAATTTTCGATAACTGTCGGGCAATTTTGCGTCACAAGTGGAACAATTAATGAATATTCACACTGTCATGTTTTGCTCAAGGTAGTTCACGAAGCCTTTCCAAGAGTTTGTCCGTACCCTGTAAAAAAATTATAGTACTTTGCGCGTGTTTCTGTTCATTGCGGAAGTTACATGGATGGCTGATCATATTTTCAATCGAAGTCTTTTGCTCTCCCATCCCCAGTTCCCCTCGGGACCGGCAAGATATCCGCGCAGCCCATACGTCATTGTGCATACAGTTCTTGAATAAAAAAAAAAAAGCAGTGGAGAAAAAAATAGATTACCTTTGGGATTACGGGTTTTAGAGTGGTATGGTATGAGGTTATACAGAAATCTTTTCCGAATTTTTCCCCAGTTTTGAAACGAAGACAGTGATTGGTGAGTACGTGTATTATGTATTTCGGTATAACGATATAACTTTGGTTCATCCGCGATCCACTGACACATGGCGTTTTTATCTTTCATGATAAAGGCTTTATCATCAGCAACTGTTCCGCTGGGCAGGTGTGAAGCAGGGCTGTAGAAACAAAGATGGTCACCACTGTTCAGTGAGCATGCATTGAAGTTTCAGACTGCCTTCCTGTATAAAGGCTGATAGTTTCGAAAGAAACTGTTTGGGGTTGCGTTGGTGGGGGTAACGAAATAATTTGGATATATCAACAAAGTTGAAATGGTAAATTGGCCACCGTAACGATTACAAAAGCTGACGTTTCGAGCGTTAGCCCTTCGTCGGAGCGAATAGAGGAATTGTGGGTTGTGTGTGCTTTTAAAGGCAGAAAATGGAGCTACGTTATTGGTGGGAACATGGCAACGAAAAAAACAAGAATAAATTAGTGGAATGAAAAGCGTTTGTTGATCCCTGTGGGATTTAGACTGCCGGTTTGAAAGATGAGCTTTTGTTCAAGATTTTTACGGCTTTCCGTGCTACCTAAGTGTAAGGAAAGACCGCAGATTGCCATATGTTGCTTAGAATGATTAGGTAAATTAAAATGCTTAGCGACTGGTTTCGATGTGTCCTTGTCATTCCTTTCCACGTCTCGAAGGTGTTCTCTGTATGACTGCTAAACTGACAGCTTGCATTCCGGTGTCAATTTGTTTCATCTTATTTTCTATTTTTGTTATTGTACTTTAACACGGTATTGCCAATAATAGCACTTTGATTTAACTGCCTGTTACTGTAGTATTAGAACTGAAAATAATATCGGAACTACCATACATTTTTTAGGAGCTATATCACAATCAGATTGTAGTGTAGTTCGCTATGGAACCCTAAATTGGCCGTGTTTTGACGTAATTATATATATTCCTGTCTCTTGATTAATTTTCAAGCCTCACTTTTGGGAAACATCGCTATTGGTTTTTTTCACTTAACGATTAAATTTTCAATTTGATTGCTGAATTTAGTCATCAGCAGCGATTTTTCGTTTCATGGTTTAAGTTGACGGTGTTTAAAACAATTTAGCACTCTCGCGAAAAAATTTTGAGGGTGGTTTTTTCGACTGATGAAGAAATTTCACGATATGTGCGTTTGGCAATTTTCGTGCGTCAGTAGCTATCAATAGGATTGATAGATCTAAACCAGGCTTATAATAGTTTCCTCAAGAGGCTGCCATAAGTTCTGACGCAAGTATCAAAATTGTTTCTGCGGTAACATGACGAATAAAAGTTATTTTTAATTACATAACACTTTGATAAAGGTAAAAAATTCTCATCGTTATATTTTTCATAACGAGAGTTAGTTAACAATTGGTTCATGCTTTAGCGTGCACTATCGAGTTATGGAGCACGCGGGAAGTTTGGAGAGCACGAAAGAAGCGTAAGAGTTGCCCGAGGCGATAGCCGAGGGCAACTCTAGCTTCTTGAGTGCTCTCCAAACTTCCCACGTGCTCCATAACTCGATAGTGCACAGCTGAAAGCATGAACCAATTGTTTTAGAACATAGCCGGTGGAATTGTGCATCAAATCCGACGCGAAAAACGGACAACAATATCAGTTGAAGCGAATCGTGATTGTGCTGATGCCGAGTATCCTTTTTCTAGCCCAAGCGAAAAGGTCCAAACATTGTCTTCGTTTTCGGACTAGTAGGCCGAGTTTCTGTTTGTATCCATTATTGTCGCGAAATATATTATTTTTCCCCGCGCTAACAATGGCCGCTCGCGCGAAAAAAAAATTTCTGGCGAAGTCGGATTTGCTGACGCTATCAGCGTGCACTATCGGGATTTTGAATACGCTTGCGTATAAAGAATTTGATTGCGCGACTCTGCTAGCTATGTTCTAAATTTTTTTAGGTTTAAGCTGAAGAACATTGGTGGTATAAAAGCTAGTGTTTTTGGTCTCTTGAGTTAAATTATTCGAAGCTATTCCTGTAACCGTATTAAGGAACTAGGCAGATTTTAAATATTTATATCTCTGACAAAGTTGAAGCCGAAACAGAAGCCCATCAACAGGAGCCTCTATCTCCACTAGTTTCTTGAGTCAACTCTTTCCCGAGTAGCTTTATTTTTAGAACGGCTTTTTCCCCGCGAAATGGGGGAATGTGACGTAAAACAACATCAAGCTCCGTTTTCATTTGGTCTTTGAACTGTGTGCGTGCGAAACCTCCCCTGGGAGCCGTTCTATGATTGGGTCTTTGAACTGTGTGCGTGCGAAACCTCCCCTGAGAGCCGTTCTATGATTGGGTCTTTGAACTGTGTGCGTGCGAAACCTCCCCTGGGAGCCGTTCTATGATTGGGTCTTTGAACTGTGTGCGTGCGAAACCTCCCCTGAGAGCCGTTCTATGATTGGGTCTTTGAACTGTGTGCGTGCGAAACCTCCCTGGGAGCCGCTCTATGATTGGGTCTTTGAACTGTGTGCGTGCGAAACCTCCCCTGAGAGCCGCTCTATGATTGGGTCTTTGAACTGTGTGCGTGCGAAACCTCCCCTGGGAGCCGTTCTATGAATAAATCTACTCGAGAAAGGGTTGACTCCAAGGCTTAGTGTAAGAGATAAAGGCTCCTGTTGACAGGCTCCTGGCCGAAATGTAGGGCTTTAAATTCGTCTGCTTCAGCTTCGAAAAAATTTTTTTTTTTTTTAAATTTGCTCACAGTGATAATAAATTCCAAAGGATGAAAACGAAAATGATCTTGACATATCGAAATGGGTGTGCAACTGTTTCTAAAAATCGCCATTGTCTGAACACCCAAACCTCTCACCTTGTCTCTAAGCTCTTCTTAGATTCTCAGAAAATTACCTTAAATGAGTGGTACTATTAGCGTTAAAGTGTAGAAGTTTCCATGGTGTATTGGATATGTATTTTAAAAGGTTGTAAGTCTCCCTCGTAGAAGAGGACATGGTTTCACTTTCAAGAAGACATGTTTATGTCTGCGATAAGGAGACCCCACGCGAGGAAAAACACAAATATTTTTTCCCGATTTTTAAGCCGTTCTGTGCTTTGTAGATTGACCTGCTAAACGGTCCACGAGTTGCCAACTCCCCCACACAGCTGTATGTGTTCTTGTGCCCTTGTTGCGAATCACTTCGATTTGATAAATGCTTAGTGAGAATTAAAATAGATAAGCTGGACAGATTGACGTAATTATATATTTTCCTGTCTCTTCATTATTTTTTAAGCCTCACTTTTGGGAAACATCACGATTCAAATTTTCAATTTGTTTGCTGAGTTTAGTCGTCTGCAGCGATTTTTCGTTTCATGGTTTTAGTTGGCGGTGTTTAAAACAATTTAGCACTCCCACCAAAAAATTTTGAGTGTAGTTTTTTTCGACTGATGAAGAAATTTCACGATAATGTGCGTTTGACAATTTTCGTGCGTCAGTACCTATCAAAAGGATCGATAGATGATCTAAACCAGGCTTATAATAGTTTCCTCAACAGGATGAAAATAGTTGAAAATAGTTTTCTCTTCATTTCGTTTTAATTATTCTAAATAGGGGGTGTTAATAAACACGCCTACACAAGCAGGACGGATGGATGCCTCAGGGGACACTCAGCCTGACACGTAATTTTTAGACGCACGCGCATTGTTTCGTATCAAAACATAGTAGGTCATGTTTGACTCCCTGGTTAGAATGTGAAGGTGATTTATGATTTCCAGTAGAGAAAGGACAAGATAAAAGAGAACTTTTAAGTTAATATGAAATAAATAATTCAAAAGCTTGGCAATCTGGACGTGACAAGCCAGCGGAAAGAATTAGAAATGCGAGTTGCCGACACGTCATATTCAGAGTTGTTATACTGACAAAAGTAGTTCCTGACAAAAAAAAAATTGTTTAGGTTCCACAACAGTGTTCAAAGCTATACTTAGACATTCAGTCACTCGGTGTGATAAATTAATTCAGAGATACACACAGCTTCCTCTGCTCTCACACTCCCTGAATCAACGTCATATTTAGAGGGAGTTATTTCCCTTCATGATGGGCCGATTGTTCAACAACATCGATTGACGTTAGTCGTAGGCTTTTTACAGAGCTATTTCAGTCACCTCAATCAAACGAAAAACAAATTTACTGCTTGCCCTCCGGTAAGATTAGTGACGATGCTCTAGAAATAGATCCCACTGCCTATAAGGTTTCTACAATTATAAGCGTTAATTACCAACATGCTACTGATAAACATTATTTCCTTGTATGCAATATTACCCAACGGTTATCACATATCTTATCTTTTTCATTTTTTTTTTTTTTGCAATACTGTCTTTCAAGTTATGAAATGTTTCTTTTATTTTAGGATAACACATATTAATGAAAATAGTTAAAATGATAATGAAAATAAGTAAAAAAAAAAAATTACCACTGCTTTGGAACCTTTGAGGGATGTTTATGTTTTGTACTTCCTATTTAAAACTTGGCCAAATGTTGAACCTGTGCTACCATAATAGTTTGTCCTAAGCTGACAGAACTACCTTCAAATTTCGAAGAGGACAACGCGCAATGATAAAGAAAGCTAAAATCAAATAAATATTTAAAACGGGTTTTAAAAGAAGAGATCAAAAAATCTCTGTAGTTCCGGTTTAGGTAGTGTCTTCAAAGCTGGTCTCTCCCGGAGAGGAGAGAGACTCTGGGCCAAAGTCCTCGTTCTTCTTAGTCACGTGGTCGAAAAACTGAACTCGTGACGGTAAATGAAAACCGAGTGGTTCTGGGCACGAGAATTTTTTTAGAATGGTACGCAATGCGCAGTAGCAGCGGCAGGGGCAGCTTTCTGCTCTTCATGTATCAAGCGACCAGCATATAACATAAAACAAAATTGATGCGCTTCAAACTGCATTTCGGTTTAGCAATTTAAAGACTGAGAGAATCCAACTCCGTTCAGGAAGAGATTAAGACTCTCAACGTTTTGATGACTTTTAAAGACAACAATGAAATCTTACTTCGAAAAAAAGTTAAAACTGCGTTAAATTCCATATAGTATCGATTAAAGTAGTCCCTCGGTAGTTTCTCATTCACAGCAAATTTGCTGCAAGTGGAACACTTAGCCTTTTAGCTAGACCCAATCTTCATTACGTGCCTGTATCGCTCGGTCATCAACTGAGACTGAAGAGGTGCAACTTTTGAAGCTAGTCTTTTTACTTCCCGCTGCGGAAAAAAAACAACAAACAAACAAAAAATGGTTGATTATTAGTTGCTATTGATCCCAATTGTGAGAGCGTTTGTGCGACAAGTGCGAGTTTTGCAAAACATTAGTAAATGCCAGCAAAGAATAATCTCAATCTTTGTGAGCTAACTGTAAAAATTCATACTCGATAAAAGCTTAGAAATCTTATTGGACTACGAGCAGTCCCATCTTCACGACGAAGTCCATAGCGCGAGTCAAAAAACTCAGCGAAAAAAAAAATAATGTTAGCGCGCCGAGCGGAGGCTCTAGGCACACAAAACGTCTCATTCCCAGAGTTCCGCGTGGCACGCTAACTACAAGTTTTTTTTTTTTCCCTAATATTTTTGTACTCGCGCGACGGAATTCGCCGAAAAAAGGGGGGAATGCTTGCAAGCTAAAATCTTATTTCTAGATCTTAGCTAAACATTTGTGTTGTTTTTTTAAAAAAAAAAATGAATAGCCACCTGGCAGATGTACTAGATGTGTTCCCATGAAACAAGATCTAAAAATTATTAAAGAAGTAATCGAACAAATGTACAAAGAAAGAAAGAGCGACGTAAACCCTGAGTTCGTCGGTCTCCCCACTGAGTGTGGTTGCGTCAAGTTCCTTAGCGAAAGTTTCTTCGCTGGAATTAACTGATAACATATTCTTCTGAGGCGAGGTGCGGCGGCTGTTACTTCGCAAGGCCAAAGCTAAAACAATCTACAAAGAAGATTGTAAATAATAATCATTAGAACATATGAACGGTCTTACCACCTGTTTGCCGTAACTTTTCAACCACATAAAGATTGCGTTCGTATAGCGTCAACACTTTTTAAATGAACTAGAAATCGTTCTAAGGTAATAGGGCGAACAACCCACTAAGTCGTACCTTGTGGGAAAACAACAGCATCAGCGTGACCGAAGCGCTAATGTGGATGTTGGCAAACTCCATGGCGTACATCACGTTCGGAGACGAGCCGTTACTTAGCACAGCACTAAAACGATAAATATAAGATTCGGCTGCTGAACAGGGGACCTTGGGCGGGGTACGCACATTAGGAAAGAGAACTGGGAGAGGGTGACACCTATTCTGAATCGAAATCTTTTTTCAACAATATTCGCTGAGCCTAAGGCGAATAACTGTATTAGTATAATTGTAAAGGTGCTTTTGAATTCTGCTGTAAATGTTTTTTTTTGGTGAAATCATTCCGTTACAATTGTTTTAGTCACTCGTATCGAGATAAGCAGACAATTTTCACGAGCATTAAATAGGTTTATTTATTCAATCAGCAAAGGGAGAATTTGTTGAAAATTCAAGAGTCTCTTTAGTTGGTGATCAATTCATTTATTCTCATGACCTTAATGTTTGATTCAGTGGTAATGTTGTTGGGAGAAATTATATGCCAATCACTCCAAGAGGTCAAAGGGTTTAAGTATACACTCTTTTTCAGTCTGCTCAGGCCTAAAATTACTAATTTAAAATTGCCTGAGTCTGGGCCCTTTTTTCTAAGGAAATTCAGACCAATGAGTTTGGAAAAACAGGAGCTTGAGAATTCTTTTGCGTTACCTTAGCACGTTGATGAAGCAGATTATAAACGTAGCGTTGTATATGGCATAGCCGATAAATTTACTTTCATTGTAGACTTGTGGTACTTTTCTCACTTTGAAACTGAGCCACGTTCCCCAAGCAAGGACCACGAAGTCAGCTGAGGGAAAGAAATAAGGAATTAAAAGTTTCTGCTGGACTTGCACAACTGGAATTGTTCCAAGAAAAAAGTGCTTTGGTGAGTCGTACTCGTGACAAATATACTCAATGAAATAATATCAGAAGTAAAGAAGTATAATAACATCAAAATCGTGACAAATTCTTTGAGTAACGAGGAAAACTTAAAGCGGATGATCTTCCGGAATGATTTATGGATCTTCTAAAGTGTCCTTTACATAGCTTGTGTACCAGGGTCTCTGATAGCCAGGCCATCGAAGTACCATCATTCTTATGGGATGCCATTCAATTACGATGGCATCGCAAGCTTCTCCAAGCTATTTGTCAGATTTCTCGGGCTGCTCACTAACGCTGTTGCTAATCATACTGTGACAAATCCTTACCGGATTAATTAATACAAGGACCTAGTTTTGCTCGAAACAGTAATTTTCCACCCAGATTCCAACCTGTTAACCTTACGTTTAACACATCTCCTAGGGAGCGGGGTACCCTGAAGATTTCTCACCTTCTCTGGATACATATTGATTTGCTTCGGTTTGGCCGGACATTCCATGCCCGTGAGTATTCAAGTATTTATACTGAGATGCACTGATAGACACTTCCATGATTTAGGATGTTTCGTTTACCTGCTAAGATCATGTGTCTAAACCAGCTTGTCGAGCATCTGTCGTATTTGAGTTTATCAGCGGTAATACTTTTGAGTCAACGGAAGGAGGCTGTATCACCATCCAAACGGTTAAATAACTTGTATACAGCAATACAATAACTGACAGTCTCCGTAGCAACACACTGTCTGTTATGGCCACCTTACGAGCGGAGCGCACGCGGAAAATTAACACCACTCTAGAGTAAAGGAAAAAAAAAAAAGAAAGGGAAATGAATAGTACTAGTTACTATTAGATTAGAACTACATATACTGGACATTTTAAGCGGAGGTTTCCAAACTGTAATCACAATAAGTTCCCCTTACGGGGACAAGAGTTCCTGCATTCAGTCTGAATAAACTTGAATTTCCTGATTACTTTATTTTGCTCGATAAACTGGAGTAAATTACTACTGTGACAATTGGTTGACCGCCTTCCAGTATGATTTTTTTTTAAATTTTCAGTGGTAGTTCCGACCGGCAGGCTGTTTCACGTCGTTGATTGAACATCCGAAAACCTGAACATAGGGTCACGTGAGGGGATATTTGACAGGGAATGTAAGATGTCGGGCTCGTGAAGTGTCTGTGTTACAGGGATCATTTACTTAGCTGATCCTTTTTAACTTGCCTCCTGTTCTGTTTCAGGCCTTTAGTAAGTAAAAGTTAGCGCGACAGTGGTGGAGGAGTGAAAGACTAGAGAGGTTTTGGTCGGGTTGCGTTCATTACATGACTCGTTTCAAGCTCCCCTCATTTCCACTCTGTCTCCACTACACATCGTTTACAATTTTGCTCCCTTTCACTAACTGAACGCCTAGACCAGGCTACTTACCTCCATGTCTTCAGAGCCAGAGAACCATACACTAAGGCGAAACCTAGGTGATGTAACCAAGGTGACAAGGTACAGCGCACTTTGGAAGGTGTAGGGAACGATACGATGAGCTTAAATCATCATAGAGAAATGCATTAACAGCTAAACTGGGGTGATAGGTCTTAATATTGGGCTATTTTTTTATGTTACCAGGTAAAGATTTTGGGGGCCGTCTTGACTCAGGGTCGCGTGGATCGGTGGCAAAAAAATTCAGAGACGTTTTTAGCTACATGCTCATTGCTTTTAGAAACGAGTTATCATTTAGCATGTTTTCACTCGTTTTAAACTTTAAAAAGACTATTTTACTCGGGATGGAACGGAAAAACAATCTAAAAGTTTTGAAACCTCGCGACTAAACTCGACTGGAAGTTGCGGCTGAAGTGAAACTGTATACGTCATGTTATGTTATGCATGATAGCTAGGAATTGCGCCCGCAATATGTAATAATCATTGTGATTAATTCTATGCAGCAAATATTTGATTGATCAAGACAAATTGCTTACCTCAACATACATCATTACTGCTCCGCAGATAATGATTTCGAGAAAACGAGGATTTGACGCTTTAAATATCTAATGAACGGAAAATTAATGTCACTGGAATAAAAGTTGCTCTTGAACTCACTCATTTATATATCATTTTAACGATTTGATCAGAGAGGTTTAATCATAGAGCCATACAACCAGGAGACTAACCTCTTTTAAGGTAAATAATGTCACGTTATTTTTCAGCCTTAAGGTCTAAAAGTAACTTGAGGTATCTGGTTTCCGCACTTACACGATTGATCGCAGCGGCGTTCATTAACTTTTGGACGTTTCTGATACGCTAAATAATATGACTTTTAGGCTTTGGGTCCGTAACAGTGTGGAGTTTTAGAACTGTAGTATAAGTTGTGCTTTCCTCTGAAACATGTAAAAAGGAAAGCGTAATGTGGGTTGCTGTACAAAAAGGGTCAGAGTTAGAGACCTGGAACCAGTACCTCAGTGACGAGCATTATGAACCCAAACTGGACTGGTTTCCTTTTCCCTTTCTTACCTTATTCTGCCAATGTTTGTACACCATTGCTGCGAAGACCAGAGAAATGACGACAACTAGACAGTTCATTACAAGGAGGGAATATCTCAGCTTTGTATATACATCATACACGCATGCGCTGCCATCTACACATTCTTCACAGCCTTCACTACACGCGAGACACTCAAAGTGGTCCTCGTACAGGTTAGATTCGCCTCTCAGCATTTTGTCGTATTCTTCTTCCAGGAGCTGCCCAATAAAGTATTTTTGAGTTGCTGTGGGGTGTGGAAAGAAGTAGCCTCGTTTGCAGGTACAGCGATAGCTGCCGCGTTTGAATCCTTGGAAAGGGACTGGTACACACTGTAAAAAGATAACTATTTATCAGGATTTACGCTTCTTGTTCCATTAAGACAAATTAACGGATGATTATAGATTGGGATGGTCCGGGAGCAGGGATGGTTTTCATCTAATCCACTACAGAATCTAAGTAATCTTTATGTGGTGGATTTTCCTCTGTCTGCGTAACTTGCCTTTGTGCTCTTTTTACACCTGTGAGTTCCCATGAATGTGCTTAAGCGGTTTGGTTTGGGTTTGTCACCAGTTTCTTCTACACTTTGTTGTTCAGCAGAGTCCTGGGCATCGCACTGGTCGATATCGACATCTTCAAGCGAAATATCCACGCTTACTGTACCTCTGAAAAAAGCAGAAAAATTATTTGGCCAAGGTCTATTTCCAAGGCTGCAGAACGTAAAGCTGTTCTTACTTTTTCAGAAAGATCAATGTTTAACATTTTCCACATTTTTGTAGAAATTCGAACTAATGCCAATTCTGAACCCTCCGCCGAATGCTCTACAAGCTGAATCAGAAAGACTTTGTTTGCGAGCTAATCTCGCTTCCAGCCAGTACCAGGATACTCGTAATCAATTAATTTTAGTGTTCTTAACTCCTAAGTTTTCTTTTTTCATACTTTTTGTTTCCCTTTACATATTTCCATAAAAGTTTGAAATGTTTTGCTTGTTTTGCAGGGCAGCGGTTATTTTCTATGTTTTCTTTAAAATTTTGCGCAGGAAATTGCCACACAACCGGCCAAAATTAATTCCCTTGCGCATGCCTGGCCCTTAACCGCTGTATTGGGCAACTGAAGCTCTTGAACGAGATTGCTAGCGAGCTGGTAACAAACTGACCAGTTTCATATGTGACAGCCGTCGTGCGTACAGCCAGTACAAGCAAGTTCACCCAGATGTAAAAAAAAGGTGTTGAAACAAAAGCTCGTTCGCTGGTATAAAGAAAAATGTTCAAACATTAGTCCCGTGCGCGGGAAAAATGATTTGCTTCGCAAAAATGTTGCTCAGCATTTTGTTTTTATTCTGTTGGCCCTTTAGTAATTAGCTTCGAACGGTAGAAAGACTGATTTGAAGTAAATTTATACAAGCAATTAAAATTCAATATAAATTTGGCTTTGCCAACTGAGTTGTTGAAATTGGCCGCAGTAAAGAGTTTTTAAAGGTAACTTTTCAAACGTTAGCCTTTAGTTTTTAGTTCTGACGAAGGGCTGACGCTCGATACATCAACTTAAGAAACTCTTCAAGGCAGCAATTTATATTTTTAACTCTGTTGATAAAACCAAACTATCTTATGATACCCCAACCGACACAGCGCACAGTTTTTCTACAAACATTGCCAATTAAGATTCAAATGAATTGAACATACATTACTTTTTAATTGATGTTTTAAGCTGCCCACGTACTAATTTTTTCCCATAAAAAATTATAAATTTTTGCATATAAATAGTGACCGCCTAATTACTACAATTAGAACTCCCCAAAAATAACACCATTTGGCCGCTCAGTTTCATTTAGCCTGATAAAAATGTTGCAGTATTTATTAGCTACATTTCAAATCTTTAAATTATTTGCATGCGATGAAGGAAAAATAAGTTTAAGAAAGAGAAAGTGTAATATAGCTAACATCTTGTTTTCCACCCCATTCTTTATAGTTGGACTGTTTATCTAACTAGCTGCTTTGTCTGCGGTTTTTCAACCGGTTTCCTATTAATTTGTCTCCGTATAACGAACGATGTCTAAAAACAACACGGCTATCCGGAACAGATGTGGGGGTTGTTTTATGCTCTCAATTTGCTTACATTCCGGCTACTTGATGAATTTTCGTCTTTTCCCTTTATATCCGCATATTTTTCTTTCTGACCTAAGTATAACGTTAAATCGTTGTGCTGAAAAGAACGTTTTGCAACCTCGGCGGAGTCCCTGCCTAAAATGAATCATGGGCATATTAGAAGTTTGCTTTCTCCTAATGGCCAAAAACTCACCAAGTTGATTTATAGGTTAAATGTTTTGAACTGGAAAAGGTTAACACAGAGTTGTTACAATATGCTGTTCATTGTATATTTCATTCATATTTCAAAGAAATGTTAAAATTTTTAGTCGCGATTCTTTTTCTGAATGATTTTACACATTTTTTTTTAAGAATAAACAACTTCTCTTAACGACTTTTAAATTTCTGTGCGCGCGGAACCATTATCTAAAGTTTGGAAGTGCTTTTGCCAATCAAACCACAGATCGGATGAGTTTGCGAATTTCTCTTTTTTGAAAAAGGCAATGGCAATATTTCAAGTTTAGTAAGTCTTGGATAAGTCTAGGAAAAGAGGCTGCGACAACCTGCCGAACGAAACGTCAGTCCGTCTCTGCCATCGACAAGAATTAATAATAACAACACTTTGTTATCGTTTTACAGAAAACATCGTACTCAAATAATAATGCAGTCACTTTAAACCATGAGACCTAGCCAACGCACTTGGCTTAGAATTTAATTGAAAAACAATTGAACATTGAAGATTAGATTAATAAGAGATAAAGGTAAAATGATTCAAAAAACAAAGACTCACAAAAATTCGCTGCTTTCGTTTAGAACTGGAGCAAGATAGTATACCATCCACGCTTTGCCACCGAAACAATCGAAATACGGCCGAGTCCACAAACCATCTTCGAATGTCACAAGTAATCCGTCGCGGGTATCATTCTCAAAGCTTTCGTTCGCGTGTCTCACTGAATAAAAGTCGCTCACTTCTGTCCAGTCTGTTGGCTTCTTATTTCTAGTTTTTTTTCTGATTCCAGTCCACCAAATAGCGTTTGGACTCGTCAAGTAGTGGTAATCTTCCGTCTGCGAAAGGTCCACAACATGGATGATTCCGTTCAGTCTATTGTCCATGAAAGCATAAGGACAAAACCGTTCAAAGTCCCTGTACAAGTTTGGCTCAAAACATACTACTGATCCGTAAACAGATGGTGAAAAGCGGACGTTATAGCGAGCTATTTGATACAGTAAAATGTCATTGTCTACAACAGATTCGGCAGTAGTGGACGATTTCACTGGTCAGAGAGAAGTCAAGAGATTGGCGACTTTGACTGCCACGAGAGCTTCATTTTTCCATCTCTTGCTATCAAACGCTACGTTGAGAACTGCAACATCGTTGCATCCAGCAGTGTCGTGTAGTTTATCGTGAATTTGGGCCACATATTGCAGCTCTCTCTGGAGAAAGTTACCTTTCAGATTCTCTCCAGCTGCATCTACAAATATTTTGTTATCCCAAGAATGTTTCGATAAAGCAGCAAACAAGAATAACACTTGCCACAATTTCATTGATTGTCCTGCTCACACAAAAAGACGAACATTCATAAAACTCTCCTATATTAGGGTTGCTACGATGAATTCATAGTGAGGAAGTGAATATTTATAGTAAAGTTAAAATTATTTTAGAACCCAGACCCCTCGGTCGTATGGTGTCAGCTGCTGCTAATCTATGATGGTTGATGGGGTCATTTGCGAGACATAACATAAACAAACATGATTAAAAGATGAAAAAAGATGGAAAAGAAAAATGCCATACACATCATGCAAGCACAAGAGAAATTATTGAGCTGAGAACACAGCCTCATAGCCCTTATTCCAGTTCTGCGTGCGCGGCGTAGTTGGACAGCGGCTTCCTGTATTAGTGCACACGAAAGCGAGGCTATAGGGTAAAGCTTTCTCGAAGATTACAGAAGCTGAGGGGTCGAATTTAGCATGAGTGTCGAAAATGTTGAATTATTTTCAAAGTCAGTATTTTTATCTGCCGAAGAGAAAGGGAAAATATTAAGCGGTAAGCGTCCTCGTGATGTTACAAAAGAAAGGCTAAAGGAATGGCTTTCATATCGCAAAGAAATTGCCAAAGATGAAAGTGCTGGATCGACAGTTTCGAAACCCCTGCAAGTTCAAAGGTGAGTTCATAATATTTATTTAAATCTTGGCATTTTTACCCTGATGATAAATCATTACAGAATCTTAATGGGATGACGATTTTCTTGAAAAGTGGCAGCACATGTAAAGAAGTGAACGAAGCAAGCAAAACCACTAGTACCCCCACAGCTGTTACAAGCAGTGGTCTTCCTGATTCTGTGGATTCGAGTGGATCTTTGAACACGATTGGATCTGTGTTTTCGATGCTCTTCAGTTGCTCATCAATGACATTGATGTCCACAGTCGTATCCTTACTCACCTTGAGACATCTCTCAGTCTCACTTATCCTCTTTGTTGTTGTTGTTGCTGCTTGTCGATCATGAGGTATTTTCCTCCGTGGCTTTTCAGCGGAGAAAATAAACTTCGTAGGTATAGCGTCCGGTTTGAGTCGCATTCGCTGTCCTCCTAGGGACTTTACAAAGCACTCAGGCTCAAAATTCTTGCTACATAGATAGGAATTTTTGTTTAAAGGAGTGTTCTCCCTTCCGATTTTTACCAGCCATTTCTGGAGATGACCTTTGTTTGATAGCGGCAACGAATGCCATGAGAGGCCACAACAATCTTCTTTTGAACTTCGGCTCGTACAGCCAAAGGCTATACAGTGTCTAACCATTATGTTTTACCTAGACTTTAACAGCGATATAATATTTTCTACACTTCTGCTAGTAATCTTCAGGGAAGCTTGACCCGATAGCCTCGCTTTCGCGTACGCAACCATAGCATACCGCTGTCCAACTAAACCGCGCACGCGGAACTGGAATAAGGGCTATTTTGACAATAAATATTGATCTCTCTGATGGAATTTTTATGTCAGCAGTAAATAAAGTTGCCAGCTAACACCACGATTTTGAACAACTAGAAAACAAAGGAAGAGTTGTGTCAGCTAGAGGAGATGTTGGGTTCTCAGATTATATACAATGTAACACATTCGAATCAAAAATTACTCGAGTCCTTCGTTTTACTTTTACTTTTGCTTGAAGTCCTTTATGGTCATTGTTTTTCGAAATAAATACTATTCAGCATATTTTCTTTTCATTTTGAGCTTTTTTTCAATCAGGATAGAACGGAAAAACAATTTTAAAAGTTTTGAAATCTCACGGCTAAAACTCGACGGGAACTTTTCACCTACAATGAGGTCAGCCATAACCATCTCTATGATCCATTTATTTATTTTTCATAACATATTCGCTAATCACAGCGCGCGTTATCATGTAGGTATTTCTAAGGACTCTTCTTCTTGCATCAAGAAGTTGAATTATCAGGCTATAAGGACAAGCTAGTTGTTATTTCATTACTTTCATCAAACAGCTGATATTGATAAACTTCTGTCAGTCCTCGTGTTTGTTCCACTTCTTAAAACTGCCTACTTCTTACTGAGGTGGAGGCACAAACAGGAAGGACTGGGCTAGAGTCGTTGCGAGATGTCAGCCTCGTTCACGGGATTGACGCCGGATGTTTTTTGCCACCTCAGTATTCCACGCTCAGCCGATTTCAGCTTCCTTCGCGTGTGTGAAGCAAGGAAAAGTTGTCAATGTAGGTTTGTTTCCTCTGTTTTCTTTTTTAAGGATAACTTGGTGCATATCATATGATTACTTATTTTACAAGGAAAATTCTCTTAGCTTAGCAGGATTATTCAGAATCAAACATTTAAATTTAAGTTGCTTATATTTCGCCGCACGCCGTGAACTTTCACTTGGCCAAGATAGCCTTAGCTAGTTTAGTTACCGATTGTAGTACATTCTTCTGTGAAACGGAAGCAATCGCCTCAAATCGCAGTTCTTCAAAGTGCACGTGTTGTAACTGAGTGCGCGACTCACGGTGATTGCTAGAAATTCCTTCGTTCGAATGAAATGAAGTAAGTCTTAGTTTTTTATATGGTAACTTCTCAGAGGTATGCTGTGTACTTGGGTAAGTTTGAACAGAAAAGCAGATGACGCCTGCTTTCGCTTTGTTAATGATAAATTATTTCCTGATATCGTCGTGAACAGTCATGCATTAACAGCGTTAAAGGTGCTAACCGCACTTTAACGGACAAACTGGAAATAGCTCGACAAAAGTCAAAGGACAAGTTTTGTCATGACAATTTTCGTGGCTTCTATTTTATCAGTTGAAACTTTAAAAGTTATAAAATTTCGTCGACACTGAAAAATAGCACTGGCGTTACCTTTTCATCGTAGTTTGTTCAATGTTGCTCTGCGCGCCAAAAGATCCAACGTTTGGGCGGGATAATGAAACTTTCAAATACATTTATTTTTAGCACGTCTCCTATTTTTCTAATAAATCATGCTCTGATCGCAGAAGAAAAGCCAACTATAGAGTGCTTTGTATTAAGGCATCAATTTATTCGAGACCAAGCTTTGCGGAGTTATTCAGAATCAAAATTTTATGTTTATTGCTGATGACCCCCTGCGCTCCATTAAGTTTCGCTGATCCAACAAATTGTTTAATTCAAGTATGGCAGACTTTGCTGTATAATTACCGGTTGTCATATATTCTACGGTAAAATTGAGGCAGTTGCATAGTTTCACAGTTCTTCAACAGCGCGCCTGTTTCAGTCTATATCTGTACTTAAAATTTTACAACTGTCATATTCCGTTAACGCCGGAAAATTAATTGAAATTTATTCAATTGAGCTGCGCGCGCCAAAACATCGAACTTTTTGGCGGGATAATGAAAATCGTTCTGATGCGCCTACTTGCTTTTCGATCTCGCTTAGAGCGTAGGAAAAAAGGTGCTAATGTTGTATTTAGTATAAAGATATCAATTCCTTCGAAATCAAGCAACTTTTTCGCTGATCGAACGCTTTAGTTGTACTTGTAACAGTTGTCAAATTTGTTGTTGATCTGCTCCGTAGGAAGACCTGATGTAGTTTGCCATAGAAATTAAACTCTTCTGCCCAGCTGTAGTTGCTCAGTGTATAAAAAGAAAATGATTGACCCGGACGGTAAACTAAACTGATTCAGTTGTGATAGCTTGAACAACGAATTCTGTCCAGCTTCTATTTTATCAGTGGTGAGTCTGAAGATTTGTCCGCTTTGGCCAAAATCTTTCAAGCTGCGAACAACCGTCCGCTTTTATTATGCGTTGATAATAAAGGAGAATTTGTCTTACATAAACAACGGAAGTGAATGTGTTGAATTTTTGACTGTGAAACAGTGAGGTACTACTTCATGCATACGATGCTTGGTTAATAATAAATGTCTTCGGTTCTCGCATGTCGCTGATTTCGGCAAGAAGGGTGACAAAGAGATGTGGATTTTCTACAATGAAGTCAAATACAATTTTCTCTTCACAGATCGTTGATAATGGACACACACTTGTGACAAACGAGCTGGTCAAGGAATGCATAATGATGAGTGTGCCGCGTGATAAAAATACAGTTGCAAAATTCCATGATAGTGAAACCTTGAAAATGGTTTACTTCTGAATTTCGCTCTTTTAAGATGGTAAGAAGGAACTTTTTAATAGTCTTTATTCTCAATCAATACCCCACTGTTTCATGGCGTGCTTGCAGAAGCGACAAACGTACTCATGCGTGCAATAATCACCTTGCGGTTATCGAAGGAACACGACAACAGATTAATACAACTGGCGTGGTTGACTGGGTTCGGCTGGCAAATAAGAAATTGACGTTATTGAACAATAATCTGTTATACTTAGTAACACTTTGCAGTTCCAAACACGTAGGAATTTCAGGTGCTATGTTGTTCGAAAGTAAACGGCAGAGGAAACTGGTCAGTAGAGTAAAACATTTTAAGAGTCCTATGTCAAATGTTATGGGTAAAACTATAAAGCAGACCTGGCTTTTATCGTATGGCTGCTTGAAAACTTCAGTTACGCTGCAAAGTAAGAACTCACCATCATTATTATTATTATTATTATTTTTTGGCAAGTAGATTTTCCTGTTCATTAGCAGAGATCAGCCCGGAGAGAATTGAACCATCTGTTTCTTCGCCAACTACAGAGAAGATGAAATTCTCAAGTAATGACCACCGTGAAGGTACTGGAAATTTAAAATGTGATCATACATGATAAATGTTCCTTTTGTAGAGTTGTAAAAGAAACCAGATTCAGGGTAACAAAAGAGCATCTGATCTTACATAGAAGCAATCTTTACATATCGGAGTAATTCACGATTTACATGCTTCCTATACCCAATTAGTGGCTGAAATTCATGAAGGATGATATCTTAGTCCACGGCAGGGGCTATCCAGTCATTTTAACATATTCAGATTATCTATCACGCAAGAAATTATCTAACTTTCTTAATAACCACAGATGAAATACTACAAAATACCTAGTAAATAAGTTAAATCACAGAATATAGCAGTGAAGTAAAGGACGTTCGTCTATTTCTCACTTTCTTTCTCTTCGTTTATGCAGCGGTGTGTATCATGCATGACATACTACAAATACAGAGTAACACAGACAACGCCCAGCAAAGTGACCCATCGATGGATCTGCAGAAAACCGCCGCCGATAAAGGATTTTTGGTCTGTGACAACCCCGCCTCTGGAGATTGCATGTTCTACGCGTTATCGCATCAGCTGCAGAGCACCAAAGGAATCGAGATTTCACACAGACAATTGCGTTGTGACTTGGTCCAGTTCCTGGAGAGATATCCTAACCTGGTAAGTCAGTGTTCAGGTATTCTGTTGCATTTAATTTTGAAGATAGTATGTGAAAGCTGTCTGTATGTCTCAGTAATTTTTGATGACATCATCGAGCGGTCTATGGTTTCCAGTGGAGCATATACATGTCTACATGTATCTTGTAATTGGAAAATTATTACCCGTTTTTTAATGCAGCTTTTAGGTCGGCCACAAAATTAAGTTTATGGGTAGCTTCTTAATTTACTGTAGGAACAAGTTACAGTTCATCTAGTTTTATCGTATCGTTTGTTCTTTTCGTTAAGAATGATGGAACAGAGCTGTACAACTTCGTCGATGGATATCGATCATGGTTTGATTATCTGAGAAGCATGGAGAAAGACGGCACCTGGGGTGACCACTTGATCCTTTATGCCGCAGCAAACTCCTACAAGACTTGTATTCGTGTGATTAGCAGTCTTGGCCATGACGTCATGATCAGTCCGAATAATCCCACGGATATCAACACCAATCCACTTGTTATTGGTCACATACATGAGAGGCACTGTGTAAACCTTCTGTCTAGACAAGGTACCTTACATAATCCTTTGAGTTATCTAAGCATCTAACTTACCAGCCGATTTATATTGACTGTCATTTTCAAGCAAAGTCTTCAACTCGCGGTCTCTTTCCAACAATGTTCCCACAAGGAGCAGAAGGACAGCTAGTTAGAGGTATATTACTCAGCAAAACACAAGCCTTATAGGGCCGTTCTTACATGTATAAGGCCTCTCGTATTCAAAGCGAATATTTTTCCTTTTTCCTTGTTCACTGGTAGAATCATATGTAAATCAGCAGAGAACAGGCCCAAGAAAATATGAACCATCGATTTCGTCTGTTACCCCAGCTGCAAAGAAGACCAAATACACTGAGGACCACCACGCAGGTATTGCAATTCTAAGAAATTCTAATTTACTTGAAATGCGTTCTGTTTGAGAGTTTGAAGGAGATCATAAGAGAGGTAGCAAATGAGTATTCAATGCGAATACTTTTCCTTTTTCTTTGTTCACTGGTAGAATCAAATGTAAATCAGCAGAGAACAGGCCCAAGAAAATATGAACCACCGATTTCGACTGTTACCCCTGCTGCAAAGAAGACCAAATACACCAATGATGACCATCACGCAGGTATTGCAATTCTAAAAAGTTCTTAATATACTTGAAATGCGTTCTGTTTGAGAGTTTGAAGGAGATCATAAGAGAGATAGCAAATGGGTATAATTGAAAACAAAACCAAGAATATTTTAAGTGAGCAAAAAAAAAAAACAACCAAACCTCTTCGAAGAAAATCTTGACTGAAATGATAACTTATCAAGGTACTTTTTTGTGAAAGATATGGGAGGTAGAGTATTGCTATTTAATAGTTTGTAACCCAAGTAATTACCAACTTCTTTTGTAAAGCTTCAACCCCAAACTAAGTACTTCTCAGAAATTTCCCGCGCTGACAAGGAACTTTTGTTTACCACTGTTCCTGTAGTCTCATCTCTCAATATGCGATCATCCCCATTCAAGAAACGTGCAGCTCATTCACGAATTCATTATTTCAGTGATCTGTTCCTCAAACTTTCCATTCATTCTCGTAGGCTCAGCAACTGTAAATAACTTAAAAGATGACGCACAGGATTCTAGTGGCAAACCACCCCACCTAGATTTTGAGCTTCCAGATTTAAAGGACCTTCCTACGTCAAGCAGCAACTGGAGCGATATTGAACTCCCAGTCGAGATCCTGCTGTTAACAGTGGAGGATTGCGAGTTCTTGGCATGTTTCCACTATCTAATTCAACCCTTAAGGAGCTACCACAAAGACATCGGGTTTGTCTACTTTGGGCTCATGGGATATCAACATGAGAAGGAATTGAAAATTGCTTTGGTCAAGTGCACCAAAGGTTCTGCAGTCCCTGGCGGTTCTTTGACTGTTGTAAATGATGTAGTTCGAGCTTTGGGACCCAAAGCTGTGTTTTCTGTTGGTGCTTGCTTTGGGTTAACTCCCGTGAAAACCCGACTAGGAGACGTAGTTGTGTCTTCAAAGTTGACAACGCTTGCCCACAAAGTTCCTCCAAGCAGGGATATTGGTAACCTTATCAAACATACAGCTGATGGCTGGAGAGCACCCTTAAAAGACCCTAAAGCTCGTGAAGTAAAAGTAAATCGTGACGGTACTGTCTTAAGTATCCCATGGTCACAGGAAAGAAGTGAGGATATTCTTCAGCAACATCCTGAAGCAATTGCAGTGGAAATGGAAGGTGAAGGTAAGACTTAGTTCTTAAATACCACAGCAAAGCTCGGAGCAGTTTGAGGTATTCGTCAGTTCTGGCTGCAGGTATATATATTGCATTTTTAGCGAGGCGACTTTGTCGAGTTACAGCCCTACCCGAAATCACTGTGTTACGTCCAAGACCGACTCAAAAAGCGTCATACTAAGGGTCAAGTACTTAACCCCTTCTTTCAGAAGAGGTTCAGCCTTTTTTATCACTTTGATGTGGGCCCAATGCCGAAATCATTAATCTAGCTATCGTGTCTCTCTATCTTAGGAGTGTTTGCTGCAGCTCATCATCTGAAAACGGAATGGGTGGTTGTAAAAGGCATCAAAAGCTATGCAAGCGAGAATCGTTCCTCAAGTGATGAGTGGGAAGTATTCGCAAGTGCTATGGCGGCCTCTGTTGTGTCCAATATTTTGAGGAATCCAGGCGTATTCCAAGATTGGAGCCATTACAATGAAGGTAATATAACTCTCCTCTAGTTCTCTTTTTCCCTAACCGCTTCTGTAATCACTTACCTCGACAAAAAGAAAGGTTTTAAAACAACGCACGTGCTTAAACACATCCAAGACAGAAAGGATGTGCTTGATTTTAATCCAACAGAAGTCACAGTCAAAATACTGGTCTCTAGAAGAGCCAACTGGAGTAGTGGGACGAAGAAAAAAATCTCAATCACTGACTATCTAAGCCGCCAAATTTTCAATTTCGCCGTCGAATGCCTCACCAAATGAACTTGTTCACGTATACGGCCCAGTTTTTAAGTGAAAATTTCCTGCTAGTTACATAATTTCCTACCACATTGGTTATCAAACTTGAACGAAATTATTACGTGGATGGGTCCATGATATACAGAAATAATTACCGTCCTTTAGTGAGACAAAGGAAAAACTTCCGTCGTCAATTGAAAGTATTTAAAGACAGAGACTCTACTAAAAGATGTTGAAATATCGAATTTCTCTCGTTTACCAAATTTTGGCAACCGCAACCCGGTATATTCGACAGTTTAAAAGAAATCGGGCCGGTTCAATTTAGTTACCAGCACTTGGAACACCCTAGTCGCGTAATAATATTATAATAATAGTTAATTGCGGCTAGCTTTAAGGAACCTTTCACGCAGAAATTCAAGTTATGCAAGTATTTTTTGTCCATATAAGACTGAGTTTGTCAATGAATGTTGGTAAACAATTTATTGTAGTTGTGCAATAAAGAAAAAGTTCAAATTATTCAATCTCATCGATCATTTTTCAGCTCTGACCCTTTTTTTAAATTTTTCTCTTCCTCGTAGATGCTACGGAGCCGATTAATGTGATAGAAAGGATTCGTCAGCTGTATAAAACCCGAGAGGGACAGCATCTTCCAGTTCCATGGTGTGAAGATTTTAGTTTTAATCTGAACGAGATTTTAATCTGAACGAGATTTTCACCAATATGACAGCTATCTTCAGACCACATGAAGAAGGCAAGAAGCCACGTACCGTTTTGATAGAAGGAGACCCAGGTATAGGTAAAACAACCTACAGTCAAAAGCTGGCGTACGACTGGGCGACTTTGCCAAAAGATTGGCACGAGACGTTTCCGATGATTGCAGTACTGTTGCTGCTAAGGTGCCATGATATTAAATCTAGCCTTTGGGAGGCCATTGATGAACAACTTCTACCTAAAGACATTGACGAAGACTGTAAAGAAAGCTTTTTCAAGTTTATTCGTAAAAATCAGTCCAAGGTGTTGATAGTTCTGAACGGTTTAGACGAAGCTGACCAGGATAAACTGGGGATGTTTATCGATCTCGTTCAAAGTAAACAACTCCCTAAATGCTTTTTTGTCTTCACGTCTCGACATGACTCTGGATTGAGAATAAGGCGCTTCTGTGACAACCTGTGGGAGATTGTGGGATTCACCAGGAAAGATGCCGAACGCTTTATTTACAAGTACTTTGTAAACGCAAAGAACTTGGCGGACAGACTTGTTAAAGAAATTTCGTCGCACCCTCATTTATTACAATTGACATCAAATCCTCTAAACGCTGCATTATTGTGCATTCTTTGTGAGGATTTTAAGGGAACTTTTCCAGAGAGCAGAACTGAATTGTTCATTGAAATTGTGCTGTGTGTTTTGAGAAGATATGAAGAAAAGAATGGAATTTCTAGCTACAATGAAGATTTAATGAAAGTTTACCAAGAGGACCTTCGATGCTTAGGACGTATGGCGTTAACATCCCTCCTTAAGGGCGAGCTCTATTTTGACGAATGCAGACAGAAAAACAGCAGTTTAAATGTTGTAAAGAAGTTTGGACTTCTGTCACGCCAGCCTGGAGGGAGTAAGAGGAAGCCTTGTTACCGTTACGGATTTCTTCACAAAAGCTTTCAAGAATTCTTCGCTGGTTTTTATCTTGCTCTAGAGATTCTCAGAGGAGAAACTGAGCCAGAAATCTCAGTCACTGATCTAAGATTTCTGAATGAATTTAAGGAAGTGTTTTTGTTCATGACTGGCATTGTTGTCTCGCGGTGCAAGGAAACTTCCTTGCGCTTACTGAGTAATATTACTGCTCATATAAATTCACTAGGTGGCCATGGATATCATAAGAAGAGACGTAAAGAAGTCAACAAGAAAATAGAGCTAGCATTTTCTTTTATTGAGGAAAGTGGCAAACACAGAGAAAACTTTCAGTCCCAGTTATTACACCAGTTTGGCTCTCAACTGTGTTTGGAAACTTTGCTTTTAAAAATGGATGCTCGACTGACTTTTGTCTTTGAAAGTCTTTCAGTCAATACCTCCTTGACGGAATTAAGGTTGGTTGGTGAAAATAGGGATTTTCGCGTAGGTGAATCTAAATCCTCTAAACTCTCTGTAGCTCTTTCGTTTAATACTGGAGTTACCTGGTGTAATGGTGACAACATTGGTATGATTACTGATTCCAGTGCAGCATCCCTCGAAAAGGCTCTTTCAGCCAATACTACAAAGTTGTCTTATTTAAACTTGAGAGGTTTCTGGATGTGGGGTTCTGTTCTCGAATATCTCTCCAATTAAGGCTCTTACTGTCAATTCCACCTTGACTTTCTTGAACTTAAGTGATTGTCAAATTGATGATTCTGGTATTGCTTCTCTCTCCAGGGCTCTCTCAGTCAATACTGCATTGACAAAATTGGATTTATCTTCTAATGCCTTTGGTGTTTCTGGTGCGGCCTCACTATCTGAGGCTCTTCGAGTCAATTCTGCGTTGACCCATTTAAATTTGTCTAGTAATCGGATCCCTGAGTCTGGAGTTCTTTCGTTCTCTCAGACTCTTTCAGTCAATACCACACTGACTTCTTTGAGCTGGATAGGTGGTGGACTTGGTGCTTCTGGTACTGTCTATCTCTCAGATGCTCTTACCGACAATGAAACATTGACTGACCTGGATTTGTTTTTTAACGGGATTGGTGACTCCGGTGTCGCTTCTCTCTCTAGGGCTCTTTCAGTCAACACCACATTGACTAATTTGTGCTTAGGTTGTAATCAAATTAGTGATTCTGGTGCTGATTCTCTCTCTACGGTTCTCTCAGCCAAAACGGCTTTGACTTACCTAGACTTGCATGATAATAAGATTAGTGACTCTGGTGCAGCTTCCCTCTCGGAGGCTCTTAAAGCCAACTCTACATGTACATTGACTGATTTGAACTTGAGCTACAATAAGATTGGTGATACTGGTGCTGTATTTTTCTCGAAGGCTCTTTCAGTCAACACCACATCATTGACAAATTTGAATTTGTGCCGTTCTGTATTTGGTGACCTTCCTGTGGCTTCGCATTGGGAGGCTTTTTCAGTAAATAGGATGGGCGACTTTGGTGCTGCTTCACTCTCAGAGGCTCTTTCCGTCAACACTAAATTGACTAATTTGAACTTGGGTGGGCATGCAATCGGTGATTCTGGTGCGGCTTCTCTCTATAAAGCACTTTCGGTCAATAAGACATTGACTAATTTAAGCTTGGGTTCTGACCTTAACTGGATTGTTGATAATTGTCGTATTTCTCTCTGTGAGGATTTTTCAGTCAATACAATTAGTGATTCTGGTGCTGCCTCACTCTCTGAGGCTCTTTCAGTCAACACCACATTGACTTATTTGGACTTGAGGGGTCATTCGATTGGTGCCTCAGGTGTTGCCCATCTCTCCAAAGCTCTTGCAATCAATACCGCCTTGACTGATTTGAACTTGCAAGGGAATTATATCTGTGATTCTGGTGCTGCTTCTCTCTCTAATGCTCTTCTATCCAAAAAAACTGCATTAACAAATCTGCACTTGCGAGATAATTCGATTGGTGATTCTGGTGTCGTTTCTCTCTCAAACTCTCTTGAGGTCAATACAACACTGACTGATTTGGACTTAAGTCGCAACACGATTGGTGACTCTAGTGCTAATTCTCTCTCAAAGGCTCTTGAAGTCAATAATACATTGACAAATTTGAACTTAAGTCGCAACGCGATCGGTAATTCTGGTGCTAATTCTCTCTCAAAGCTTCTTGAAGTCAATAATACATTGACTCATTTAAACTTGAGTAGTAACACTATTGGTGAATCTGGGGGTGTTTCTCTCTCAAAGGCTCTTGAAGTCAATGGCACATTGACGCATTTAGACTTAAGTGATAATGCTATTGGCCCTTCGGGCTGTGCTTCTTTTTCTAAGGCCCTTTCAGTCAACACTGTATTGACTAATATAGAATTGAGAGGAAATGATTGGCTACATATCCAGCAATATCGGATGTAGATGCCCTCTGATAAAAGCTATTTTCCTTGACGTATTTTGATATAGTGGCAACACGATGGACGATTCTGCTGCTGCTTTCGTAAACTGCTTCTTTAAGCTCCTTATGTCAAGACTACAAAAACTGATTTGATCTTGAGTATTAATGAGATTAGTGATATCAGGGCTTCTCTTCTCTCTGAGGCCCTCTCCTCCATTCAAGGTATTTAGATTTGAGTTTAAAATGAGATGGTTGTGTTGAAGCATGACGGATTTTCAAATTGCCTGTTTTTCAAAGTCAGTTTTGAATCAATTGTTAATATTGTCTGCCAGAACTGGACGCCAAAAGTTAAATTTTTGTCATTTATACAATGATTTGTTTTAGATTTTGTCAGTTTTTTAACCTCTCAAACAAGCTTAAGATTTAAAAAAAGAGTGTATAATCTTGCTCACTTTGTACATGACTAAATTTGGCGAGTTTGTGATTGTTATTGGTCGGTAACAGCTAGTAGTTCGGTTGCTTTAAAAAAAAAAAAACTCTTTCCCTTGAATGAATTATTGATAAAATAGAAAATTTATTGTAATATCAACAACTTTGTCAAATTTTGTCGAGAGTTGCTTGCATTAATAAAGTATTACTTGGAGTAGTTTGCATTTTGTGGCCAAAGCTAAGCGCAAGGCAAAGCATAGCATAGCATGAAAGCCTTTCTATCACTTTATTTCTGTCTGTTTAATGTGGTAAAAATAACAACCGACCAATATCGCTACAGTGTGCTGAGTTTCTCGCTAATCTCCAAGATAATCATTGTATAAGTCACGTAGAGAGGAAAACAATCGAAACTGGTCCAACCAGTTAGTCACACTATTTCAACATTGGCCGGTAAACTAAAAGCATTTTACTGAAAAGTCACGTAGAATCTTACAGACTGAATTAGGGTCGAAATGTTTAACTGCTTAGGTATTATGTGACCGTTTTACAATTATAGCTTAGCTTTCTACACATTTTACTGTTGCATCCTAGTGAAGCATTAAGATTGCTTTCAAATAAAGTGAAAATTTGCCACCCTAAAAACTGAGCTAACACGCAAACCGTGAATCAACGAAAAACTTAAAATCGCATTCATTCCCTTATTTCACGTTCGCTTTTTTGCTCAGAAATTTACTAAAAATGATAATCGCCCTTCAAACTTACCATGATGCTGTAGTGACGGAAAGCTTCACTTCCTTCGAACTTCTCATATTCATTGTACTTGTCTGTGGAAAGTATACAAGTCCGTTTGGCCGAGGAACCGCTGCAATATTTCAGGAAAAACACAGACGATTCTTCATGCATTGCAGCAGACACTGTTCTGTGGTTTGCACGAAGATTTCCTTGATTTTGGAAACGTCAAGATAGTGAAATAAATGATCACTGAAAAGTGCAAAAGTTAGCGTTTCGTTTGGTTTGCACTGCGTCCGCGTAGTTTTGATCTAAAACTTGATGCGTGAAAAAAGCTGAGACAGTCATTAATACATTCATGGTTGGCTAGCTGAACCCTCAACCTTTTGACACAAGTTCCTCCCAAGGGTAATAAAGAGTTCGTATAAAAACGTGTTCTTCTCGTTAGCACGTGAATCTGATTCTTCTAGATATTCTTAACAGACCACCTGCAGATTGTTTATACGCCCAGCCAACAGAGCGACGATACTAACTGTGAAGCCGTTGAACTTTCTGAAAAGTTTTGCATACTTTCATTACGTGGGGTATTTTTTTCCTGGGTAACTGAATTTGGTTTCAACAACTGAGTTGGTAATGTAAATTGGCCACCATAGATTTTCTAAACCTGACGTTTCGAGCTTTAGCCCTTCGCATTTGCTGCGACGAAGGGCTAACGCTCGAGACGTCGGCTTTATTATCTCTCAATGATCGATGACCAATTTACATTATTGATTCAGTTGATAAGACGGATGCGAAAAAATGGGAAAATATCTGCGAGCCAAAGGGTGAAAACAAGCCATTCTCATACTTAGAATAATCAGGTGAATAGTGCAAATTGGTAAATTGGTATGGGTTGAAATTTGCATAGGGACCAGATAAAACGTGTCGAGAAAACCTGTGACTAAAATATTGAACCGATAGCTAGCTGTGCACACGTGTTGTCTTTGCAGAATTGCGAAAATCCAAATTTTTGCTAGTAGTCCAGATTTGATCGACGTTGCGACAGAGGAAAAACAAAAATTGTTATTTTAAGGCGATAAGACGAGATATGGCCTGCCTCGAGGCAGGACATCGGCTTTTTTTATCTTTAGGTCCTTCGGATATAGTTATATCTGGTTGCAACAAAAGGGTCGCACTTGTTGCAAGCACGCGATGACAGATTTTATGTCCAATGTAAACACCAAAAGCGTAAGTGCGACCCCTGCCCAAATTACTTGCAATAACCCCCACCGTTTCTCTAGAAAGTCTTGCTTGGTTTCTTCATGGTTAGGTAAGCGAAAAAGGCAATATAAATAGAAAATTTATTGGTTAAGATAGATCCATTGTTATTTTCCGATTGGAAAATGCATCATGCTTCGCGGCAATTTTATCCTTGGTTCAATTTTCCTTCTGTTCGCGGTTTCTTTATTCATAATAAATATGCTATTATTGGCAACATCACACGTAAATTAACAAAATGCCTGAAGAATAGCTAGTGTTCATAACTACACTAACAACATGTCTGTTTCGTTTTGGAAATTTCAAGGTTACGATAAATAACTTAAGAATTAAGAGTGCGATCAACGTAAGGATTTTTACTCTTTCTATCAAAATATGGCATTAAGGCCCTCCACAGACTGGGGATTTTAGTTGTCGACAACTATTTGTGATCGACCACTAAATAAGTCCAATAAAGGATTCCACACACTGGCGCTCAAATACGGATTTAGCAACTGATACGAGGGGAGGTTGGGCACCAAGAGCTTACTGCGCATGCTCCGTATTGCCATAACGCCATAGCAACTTTTTCATCGACATCAATGGACTGCCTCATTCTTGTCTTTTTTCGGTGAATATAAGGGGTCAGTCTTTCAACAATAAGAAGAAACGTAGTCCGGTCTACTCGCAAATTGGCGATAAAATCGCCGTCATACCAGTTTCTACGGCACGTTGGCCAAAAGTCCCTCGAACGAACTTTGCGCCAAATTTGCCGTTCAGTCGTTTTGGATAAAATATCCTGCATCAGAACTTGTTGGTGGGCACAAGCTGCCGCAATAATGACATCGTTAGTGTCGTTTCCACCTCCAAGAACGGGATGTGGAGAAGGAAGATCAAAAAGAATGTTTTCTTTACCAAGTATTTTACTTCTGCAACCCTTCATGTTTTAAGCCGGCGGGGAAAGCCGCTAACACAATAGCGCGGAGATCTAAAAGTAGTCGACAACTAAAACAAAAGTTTTCACACACTAGAAAAACGCTAAAAAAATGAGGCCGTCGACAACTAATAATTTGTGGTTTAGTTGTCGACAACTTGCGCCACAGACTACGTTTTTTAGTTGTCGATCACAAATAGTTGTCGACAACTAAATCCCAAGTCTGGGGAGGGCCTAAAAAACGGTTGCTTTATCGATTGATATTCAAATTTTTTCAAAACTAAACCCGATCGATTCATTTGTAAGGCTTTGTCGTAAATATAACATCAAAAATATAAACGCAAATTATGGGACTTTCGATTATTTGTGTCATTTCGACCGAACCGTGATTAATTTCTTGTGGTTTTTGGGTGATTTTTATTCTGCTCTTCTAGGGGGCAGATGATATGGAACTAAAGTCGATCTCATTAAGACAGACCACCTCATCACTGGGTCAAAGGTTGATTAGGAGAAAATTAGAGGTGTTCTACATTATTTATTGACCTAAACAGAAAATTATTCGAAATCCGTCATGTAAAATTGATCTGTACAAAGGCTTTTTCTCCATTCATTAAAAAACTAAAAATTCAAATCGGAAATCCCGTGTTCTGACTGGTCGATCTATTAGTATTCGCTAGGTACAAGCTCCTAGACAGGCAATATACTTTAAGTACTCAAAAAAAATCAAAAATAAAATCTTTGAAAAACTTTGATATTTGCAGTAAAACATTTTTGGAATTGTACTACCGTATTTAGGAGAGTAAATCGAGATTTCTAATGATGCCTCGAGATCTTTGATAGAAATACCCAGTTGGGATTCTAACTGATGAGCGGCAAACTTTTTTTTATGCCGTTGCCTGAATAAACTAGGTAGTTGCTGGAAAAACGCACAAAACGCCATCATCCAGCTATCCAAACTAATATACATCTGTAGTTTGCGCCATTATTCGATAAACATCACCATCCTCTCCTTGGGTAATGACACTCTCCTCTGAATTAACGGGGAGGACTGGTATTGAGTCGCGGGACAGGGACTGGTCGAGACCATTTGACTTCAATAGGCCGTGTGGAACCAGAAGTTTACAAAAGACTTCAAGACACGCAGCTCAACGTTAGTAACAAGTGTTTGTTCCTCATCTTCGATCTAGGAAGGTAAATTCAATATCACCGACAGTATATCTCTCCAGCCAAAATAGGGCAACTATAAAACTCACCCAAAGAAAATCCATTCTTATAGTGCCATGTTCATCACTGTATTCGATAAACTGTTTCTCTCCGTCTGAAGTGAAATCACCTGCCAAGAAAATAAACACCTGACAGTATAAATTTTGCAAGACAGTCACTTGTTCATCAGACAAGGACATCATCTATTGAAGATGCTTCTCTTTTTTCAGTCAAGCGGATTTGTTTAGGAAAGGAAGAACTTTTTAGGGGAAAATCAGAGGTACATATGCCGTTCACGCCTGCAGTTAAAGGGGTTGTAAATGTGACTTTTTTCTTTGCCAGTGACCAAAGTTCAAAACCTTTTAACTTTTTTAACAGACTTACCATCTAATACTTTGTTGATAAAAATCTTTACGGGCGAGCTGCAAAATGAATTCATAGAAAACATTAACAGATATACTTATTAAAAACCTCAGTGCACATCATGTGCATGAAGCACCATTTTTGAAGTATTTGAAATAGAGTAGGATGTTTTCGACAGCGAATTAAGCCGTAGGAGTCGCCTTCCTACAATAATCTCTCGACGCGCATTGTGTATTTTGCGTTTGGCTCGTTTGCGTGTGGTTTGCCTTACTCGACGCGTCAGGTTTAGCGTTCAATGTTCATGGTATGCGCTTGACACGGGCGATTTTGAGTTCGGCAGTGTCATTTTCTGAGTCGCTTACCTGAAACACCAAAAAGGCTTCCTATCATGTAGAACAGTCAAATCTAAGAAACACATATCCTGGAAAAAAAGAAAAAATCAAGTCACATTTAGACAAAGGATTTAAAAACAGCATAACTCATAAAAGGCGAATGAGCTACATCACGGATTAATTTAAGCTCCCTAAACGTGATAATACATTACAAAGAGCCCATTAGCTCGTGAAAAAAAATCTTTTCAACTCGCTCTTGCGGATCACTCAGATTAACTATGGGAAAATAGACGAAATAAACACGCTTCTAAACAGAGATTGCCTGAGAGCGAACGAGGAGTGTCCCTTCCCTTTGATTCAGTGTGCCAGGGGTTCGTTTCTCGACGGTCCCAGTAACGTAATGGGCCCGTTAAAAAGTTATGTTTTCGATCAAGATGGGTGTTTCAAACTTTTGAAAATGATATTATAAAACTAACGGCTAAAGGAAAAAAATGAACTGGTTAGGGTGCCAGGACATATGCCTCTATTCTTTAAATTTAGATTTTAAAATACGGTTATGGGTCTGTTAAGCTACCAGGACTTTCGAGAAACGGGACCCAGGTTTGTTTGGAAAATAGATAAGAATAAAAGAAACAGTTGACCATGGAATTCGTGAGGATGTCTGGAGAGTAACTTAAGCACTCACGGGTAGGACGTTTTTGAAGAATTCCGTTTTCCAAGGAAGTGAAAGCTTCCTCGTAAATGAACCATGTTCGTGGCCGCCACCTCCAAGGGAAACGTAAGAATCAGCCAAGTATTCTGTTTCAAACACAAGAATAATGAGTTTTAGAACGAGATTCAAACCATTTTTAGAGGAAAATTACCTATAGGGAAGAAAAGTAAAACGGAACCACTAAGCCACTAAACTTTGTTTGCATACTCTCACTTCTATTAGTAAAGAGTTTGCTGGTATGACTCAACCTGATTCCATGCGCGATAGAGTTCTTCCAAGGGATGAACCAACTCGGTGACGGACAGATAAATATTGTGGGTAAAGTTGGGTGAGTTTCTAAAGAAACTGTGGTCCTACGTTGGTGAGGAAATTTAACAAAATAATTTGGTTTTATCAACTTAGTTGATAATGTAAATTGACCACCGTAGAAAGTTTCTAACGCCGCAGTTTCAAACGTTAGCCCTTCCCTCATTCACTCTGATGAAGGACTCACTCGAAACGTCTGCTTTAGATACTCTCTACTGTGGCCAATTTACATTTTTATCAACTCAGTTAATAAAACCAAATTATCAGCAAAGGAAGCTGGACTAGGAAAGAAAATTAGTTTCGAGTGCTGTTAACAGGGGTTGAACACTTCAATTTTCTTAGAATCACAAGTACCTCCAGTTTGAAGAACTAGGACCTCTTTGTTTTTTTAAGGCTGTTAATAGGGGTTGAACCCATCAATTTTCTAAGGATCAACAGCAGCTACAGTTTGAAGAACTCGGACCTCTTAAAGCTTTGTTTAGTGAGTTTGCAAAACGATTTTGTCTCCAACAATTTTAACAATCTTTAACCATGCATTTGTATTTTCTTCAGTGTAGTAGCTCACGTTGGTAGAGTTCCCTGTACTGCCGTCCCCAGAAAGTCGTTTTGTGATTTCTCAGTTCTATTGTAGCAGAATATCCATGAAGTCCTGATTAAAAAGATGTCATATTGTCAGTACACGAGCAAGGCCAGGTTTCTTTGCAACAGCTGTTTGGTTTGGCGGTCACGTAACATAGTCTCTCCCCTATGAGAAAACGCTTTGCGTGACGCTGTGTTCTGAGACCAAGGGGCCTAGGGGGGCGATGATCTCTTCACTGTCTGCCATGCAAATCTTAAGCCATTAATTTGGAGAATTTGGTATTGGATCAACTACTAATCATCACCTTTCTGCTTGATTTTATATTGAAACTGTAAGGAAAAATTCTATCTTGGTCACTCATGGGAGTTGGAGGCTTCAAAGAGCTATTTAATTGGCTGTAATCTTACCATACTTTGGGTCTATGTCATCAGGGACAGGCACATGGGCTGAAGGTATGAAAGTTCTAGCAGGAAATAAGAAACAACGATTGTTTTTGCACAAGTGTCTGAAATATATCGATGCAAATGCGACACGACTGACAGGGTATCGCCATAGGCAGACCACACCATGTGTTCAGGGCTTTTAATGGTCTGAGACGAGGATTACCACTACTTCCGGAGATGAGAATGCCTTAAGACGCGAATATAATATAGTCAAGTGGTTTGTGGAGCAGTCAATTCAGGGATACTAAGTCAAAAGTTCTACTGTACCAACTACCACTGAATAAGAGGCGACTTATCATTTCACTTCCGGTCTGCACCAAAAAGGTTAAAAGTACATGTACTTTGGAAATATGAGAACATGATTCATTGCACACCTGCAATGCGAACCCAGGAGGACTTTTTTGGTCAGGTTATGCTGATGTAGGCAAAGTGTAACAAAAGCTAGCTCACCACCAACCTGTAAGATGTAAAAAATAAACAAAAAAAGAAGTTGTCTATGTCAACACTATGTTGTTCAATTTTATTCCACATAACATGCCTTTGGAGCAACTGGAGTGCGACTAACACAAAGCTCCTTACAACTCATCGCATCCGAAAGATAATCAAAATCAATAATAAAAAAAAAGATTCCTTGGGTTCAAGCTTCAATCGATACAGAACTCGACTGCATTTATAAATATTCTTAACCCAAACTCGTGGCAAATGAATGATTTAACATCAGTTCTAACATCTAACATCTTTTGAAGTGAAATAGGAGAGCTATCTCCTAGCTGGAGAGAAGACTAACCTTCCAAGATGCGCTCCAGCAAGCTGCTAATGTAGAGGAACATATCACATGCGCTGTTATCATTCCAGCTCCACTAACGGCTGTAGCTTGTGAAAAAACCAAGTGGGAACCTGTGCAAAAGAAAAATAATAACACACCTAGCCTATCAACCGTCTGAGACTCAGAAGGACTAGCTTTCAATTTTGAAGACCAGACCAAATTCTGCTACGGGTAACTAAGTATAAGGTTTCAAAATATGTGTAAGTTGTCCACAAAAAAAAGCAGTTACTGTACTAAACGGCCACGGATACTGTATAATAATTTTTTAAAAGATCTTCTGAATATATTCATGAAGACGATGCTTCTCACCTTTAGAGCCGCGAAGATCAAATTGGAGGATAAGAGATCTTGTAGTGGCACTGAAAAGAAAAAAAGCTTTGACTTCAAAGTGAAGATTTTTCGATATCCTCGGGGAGAACGACATCACACAAGCTGCTTGTATAAGAATTGAATTTCCATATCTATGACCAAAAGGGCCTACAAGGGATGAAACCATGATCTGATTGTGCCCATTTCGAAACTAGACCAGGCTATACAGTTTGTTTTTATGTTCCTTCCATTAACTGTATTGTAAATACGCTAGGCATCGAAAATCAGAGAATTATCTGGCTACTACGCAGAAGTTTGATTACCTGAGAAATTATTTAAATTAGACGAGCAGGACATTCTCCCATTATTTTACATAATTCCTTTGTTACGACATCTTTCAGTGAAAACTCTCAAGCTCATTACCATCGTCAATCTCTTCTTTTTTTTTTTTTTAAAGATAAATTACAAAAAAATTCTGCGAGTTTCCGAGTTGAAAATTGACTGTGACTATTCACACTACAACTATTCAATCGCGTAAAATATTGAAAAATTAATTAATGCAAAATCTTTTTTTTTCCTTTTGAGCGACTGTGATCACCTATCATAGTGAGGCTTCCAACTTCTGCTAAAGAAAACCGGCACAAAAGCAAACACCTGGAGTGTCTTCAGTTTCGAGAGAGGTGGTAAATGTAGAGAATACCAGCGGACACAGAGTGAAGACTGGAACGGTGTGCTGCAGTCAGATGACCTCCAATATTCCTTACGAGAGGTGTCTGTGACACAAAGCTTCCATCTAATGTCAGTATACCTGGGTGAAGAAAAATAAAGAGTTTGTTTGTTTGAGCGTATTTCTTGAGCGTGTACAGACATTTCTTTTATGTGAGATGGAAAATGGGGCTTGTCTTGTGTAGCTCACTTTTGATGCTCGCTAATTTGAAACGCTATACTGTCAAGGGTAGAAATTTCCGATCACCACTTTGAGTTAACCTATAACTTTTGACTCTTGTTTACAAACAAACCTAAGGGGATGAAACACATCTTTTTGTAATCCAGTGTAAGGTGAAACTCCACGCTTTCTGAGCATGTCTTCATTCCTTGCCTGAATACATCTACATTGTATGAGTATAAAAATAAAAAAAAAAAAAAAAAAAATTAGTTGTCTTTTTCTAAGTATCATAACTCTTTCGGACTTTGACTGAGTTTTACCTTTTGATTATTTCATGCTTCCAGTCAAAACTTTCCTCTTTTGCTTCTTTAAAGGTTATAGTGTCTCTAACTCGCTTCGGAAGATAAGGGAGCAGTGGCTCCCACAGACAGCTACAATAAAATGAAAAAAAACGAAATGATGTATGTAGAACTCCAAAACAAAAGTTTAAAGTATTATTAGCTACTTGTAGTGGAATGCGAGAGTAACATTCGATTGTCTAAGTGAAGGTACAGGTAGTCCTGACAATGATTTTTTGCTGAAAAGAAAGAAACCTTGTCATCTTCAAGGTCAGGTGACAATTGACGTGAATGCAAGGTTTGTTGTAATATTTTTGTTGGTCTGATGAAAACCACAACTGACAGTTAATTTGTAAACATCTGTAATTTGTAAGAAATTGAAGGCAAAAAAATTTAATACAATGAAATAATGTTGCATTTCAACGGATGAAGGATTCTTAACAAAAAACTACAAAAATGGTTTTTATAAATGATCTCCAACTTAATGCTAATAAAAAAAATATATTTTATGATCTCAAACGTAATCTTGTGCGATGGAACATGAGGAGTGGGATGTACAAAGAAGCTGCAGTGGAACATAATCATGAAAGGTCTCCAAAAAATTTATAGTAATAAAAATTTTAACAGCTATTAGAGTTGTGTGAAATAGTTAAGTATAGCCTTGGCCAGCATTAGGTCCTGGAAGAGACTGTTATTAGAAGCTGTTGATAATGTTTCAGGAAAAACTGAAAACTGAGAAAGGGTCATCATCAGAGTCAAGAGATGCAAAGGTAATGGCTGTGTTTGCTAAAATATATTTTACACTACAGTGGGATCCCAGAAAAGGAGTGGGGAAGAAATTAAAAGGACAGGGACAGCAAGAGAGCTGTGCCAAGGTTTAGTACTGTGACCTTGGAGACCACCAGAAGAGATGCTGCAGAAGAGAAATGGAGGAAAAGAAAGGCATCAGCTGCACTGAGCCTCCCTGCCAAAGGATTCCCATGCCCAAGGTGTGGCAGAGTATGCAGATCAAGGATTGGCTTGCACAGTCACCAGAGGGCACGTCACCAGATACGACCTTCCCAACAGTCCATCATCATTATCATCAGTCTACAGGGTATATCAGACAAACGACATGCCTTTTGAACTTAAAAACTTGAGTCAAGACTTGCAATCAGATGATGTTATAAAATGTCTCTTTATACACATGGATCAAAGATTCTTTCTGATTGTAAATGTTAAGAGCATGGCTAAATGTTATAAATACAGTGGTAATAGTTGCTCTATGTTCATAGACAATCAGTGGTTTGTTAGCCAGCTGTTGCAGCTAACTGACATTTTACAAACATTAGGAAGGGAGTTAATTACTTCTCAGTTACTAAATGACTGATAACTGACTTGTCTATGTGCAAATATACCTGTCTTGTGAAACTGCAGACCACTTGTGACACACCTGAGCACATACCAGCAGTTCAGAAGGACTCAGGTATTTGAATATCTTTAAGAGGATTTCCTCTGGAACCCTAAGAAACAAGTTTGCGAATAGATATTGTGGAATCGGCAATAGCAATTTAAAACCATAACTCAGGGCTTCTAATGTTGTAAAGGCTATTTATATTAAGAGGAAACCTGGTAAGGTCCAATCCTCTCTTCAATTTCAAATCAGCAGATGGATGTGATTTTCCTTTTTGGGTTGACGATGTTCTCACTCCAGTAAGGGTTTTCCTAAGAAATCAAAATTTATACTTAACAATTAAAAATATATTCACTTTTTTCTGATATCCTATATACTAAATAAATGTAAAATCTAATTCATCAAACCCAATATTTGACATTAGAAAGATGATTGGGCATGGATTTCAACTTACTAATTTTTTAAATATTGTTTTAATCATAGATGGGAAGTAAGTACAGTCAAATCTCGATTATCCGGACCTTGATTATCTGGACTATTCGCTTATCCGGACTTTTTTCTCTGGTCCTAATTTTTTCATGAAAATTAATTAGTTGTGATCTTGAACTGAAAACTCAAAGCGATCAATTCAAGCTACAAGTCTTTGAAGCAAACAAACATGCTTGAACAAATAGACCTTTGCAAATACCTGAACTGAAAGTTTAATTGTAAATACATACAGGCTGCATAGATTTCACAATTAAAATGATGTTTTCTTTGCTGTATACCTTTTGTTTACATTTCTATCTCATTAACATTCATATTTTCTATTATCCGGACTCTCGATTATCCAGACTATTTACCGCGGTCCCGACAAGTCCGAATAGTCGAGGTTCAACTGTACAACCATGTACGAACAAAAGATGCATATAATAGCTGATTATATTCTTCTCTGATATTCCATTACAACTGGAATTGCAAAGGTACATACAGTGATGTATACCTCAGTTGGGATAGTCAAGGTTAAATTAAACCTTTGGTCCCCAAGAGTAACCAGCATCAATTTCTCTTCACAATATCACCCTTGAATCAAACACTTAGCTCACAAGGATAAAGGAGATGGTTGCCAACTAAAGAAGATCTTGATTGTTAACCAAATTCTCCTTGCTGGCACCTTAGGAAATGTCTAGAGAACAGTATTGAGAATAAGTATACTGATGTTAGGGTATGAAAGGTCAAACAAGGGGTTTAAATAACTTTTTCCATATGCCACTGCTTACGGTGTAATAGGAGGCTGTACTGAAAAGGAGCCATAAAGCAAAACCCAAAAATGAGAGCTGCACTCAGGCTGTTCTGTCCTGGTGTACCGGTTTACAAGGGAATTACGATTGTTCTTTCTTTGTTTAGGAGTCATTGGTTAGCTGTTGTGTATTGTTCGGTCTTTTGTGTCGGCTCTTGTGAACCGGTACACGAGGACAGAACTACGCAGGCTAAACATGATGATGATCGTGAGAGTTCTTAAGGGCAATGGTGGTCCGAAGGTAACCACCTTTTCATGAAACCTTTAATTAAACCGTATTACTGAGAAGCTTTCACACACCCTTCATTACCAAGATCATGACTTTATCCACAGTTCACCCTCTTCCTTTCTCAGTAAATCTTAGGAAGAATGGATGAGCAATAATCGAATAGAGGCGAGAAATAAAAATTTTTCTTAAAATATTGCAGGCGACAAAATTTGCGATAATTTTAAAAAAATTTCTGTACAAAGTTAATATAATACCAGTGTGCGATACTAAGGATATATATAAATTGATCGTCATTCTCTTGATAGGGTTCAAATGGCGGTGTATGCTTTCTCACGTTGTTGCTCAGGCAACGTTCTGACACATACCACAGAGCAACAGACGCAAAGACCTCGAAATCATTTCTTACCTATCTGTTGCAGCACCTGACGATGTTGATCCAGAGCGTTTGGATTTCAAATACGCACTAAGGTGCTTTTGATGCTGCGACATAATCTCAAACGACGTTTTCTACAGATTCTGCCGCCATGTTTGTTTCGTTAATGTTAAAAGAGCGAGGCCTGGTACTAAGATATAATTTCCGCTTGGCGTCCACTTCTTAAAGTGTAAAATATCGTTCAAACATGGCGGATACTGAAACGAAGGTGAAAATTGAAGATACAGACCCCCAAAGTGTTCAAGATTTGACTGGATTTGTACCATTCGACATCTTCTCCTTTTAAAATGCTCTTGTTTTATGTGATCTTGTCTTTTGCCGTTGTTTGTGGCTATAATCATCTTTAAATTGTCAACGTAGTTTCGATTGCAATTCCTGATTTTTCACGGCCGTTATATGCATCAATTTTGTTATTGGATTTAAATGACAGTGTATTTGTTACTTGTCTTGTCTCTCCTGTTTCTTTTTCCTTCATTTACAGGTGCAAACTTTGCTTCAACAAATGGTAAGTACATGAGTTTTTTGTGCTCTTCCGGTTACTAGTATTTTGGTTTCGAAATTTCTGCGTCAGTACATTGTATGTTGTAAAACCTGTTGTTTCTAATTCATAGCAAGACAAGTTTCAGCAGATGTCAGACCAGATAATCACAAGAAATATCCTTTACTTATTGTTAGTATGGATGTGTACGCAGACATGTTATTTCACTGTTTCAAGTTGACAACATAACATTTATGCAATACATTTATCGACTGTAATTCTTGGATGCTCTCACAGAAGAAATGTCTAAACGTAGTTGAAATCCTTAAATTGTGTCATTATTTCGTTGGTAAGTTGCACAGGGTATTTCCTTTAACTAAACATATCTCTTTCCTTAAATTGAACTATTTTAAGTCTGAAAATGGGGAAAAAAGGGGGGAAAATTCCCGCTGGTGGAAGGTCTATTGGATATTGTGGGTGATTCTGGAATGTTCTGAAAATATATTCAATTCTCAAACCAATCAATGTCCCACGAGGGTTAAAGCTGCATAGCAATGACTTCTATTAAAAATATACTTTTGGTACAAACTTTGGTAGTGTTCTTCTACAGTACCCTGTACACTTAGGCATTTGCACTCTTAGTAAGCTGCCAAGCAGGATCTTGGATCATGACAAGGGTAATCATCATAAAAATTAAACCTTAGGACAGAGAGTGACCAGTGGTGTTGTATTCGTTTGAGGGGTGGTACAGTAACGAATTACGCAAACAATTAAGTTAGTCTGTTATCAGTGTTGGTTCGAACCAAAGATAAGTTAAATTCAAGCCTGTTGTGAAATGGCTTGTTTTTAGTAAACTGCATGGTTGCCAAAATGAACATCTAGCAAACCCTTTCACTCCCAAGGACCCCCAAGATATGATGGTGAATTCTCCCCTCTACCTGCTGCTCATTTCCTTGTAAATTAGTTCTAGCCCAGGGCCCAGATGTTTGAAGGCCGATTAGCGCTTACCCAAGGTTAAATTTTAATCCAGGTTTCTATATTTCTTTGTTCAAAAGCTGTTTTGGGATAATTTTCCCAATTCTTTTTAGCTCATTCAATCATTACATTGTAAATGAGTGGAAATAAGCTGAATTTTCTTTTAAAGCTTTTGGATCTGAAATCTAATTTCACACTAACCCTGGGTTATCCTAATCCACCTTTGAACAACTCGACCCAGAGAACAAGATAACAACTGCTGATAAGTTTGAGTATTCTCATTACCTGTTTGCTGGAAACTATATTGATATTATAGGGAGGAATTACATGTTAATCCCTTCTGGGAGTAAAAGAGTTACTCTGATGCTTGAGAAAGTAGTGTTTTTACAAAAGTTATTCGATAATCAAAATCCACTTTTCCAGGTATGAAGAATTATGACCTATAAAAATTGTGTGAAATATTTTAAATCTAGAATAGCCAGTCCTCTTTGACTGAGACATCAAAACTTTCCATAGCATTCTTTTCTTAATTGTTTGCATAAATGAATTGTTTCATGGGACTAGGAGATTTTGTAAAGTTTCACATGTTTTGCAGTTTAGCCCTTTAAACTGTTTTTCCTTGACTACTATTGGCACTCGACGACATGAGCACGCGAATCGATGATTTGGAGAAGAACATCGGTGACCTGATGAATCAAGCTGGGGTAGATGAGCCAGAAAAGTGATGAACACATCAAGAATGCCTTGTCACAGATGAAGTTCACAAAAGAGCTCAATGTACACTATAAACGAATACGACAACTTTAGCTACAATAACCACATTCAGAGCAGTATATTTTCAAGGATTTAGCCTTTCAATGTATGCATAATATTAGATTTGAACTGTTACTTCAATTTTTTCTTTTCTTGGGGGGAATAAGAACATCATACTAATGCTGATTTATAGAGTAAGCTTTGTCACTGTAATTTAGTTGTGATCTTTTTGAGACATGAAAGAATTGCAATAAATGTGATTAATTTGATACATGTAATTTCAGTTGATACAATGATGAAACTCTAACACAGATAATTTTTCCCACATTCTCAAATGTTTCAAAGTGGTTTCCATTGCCTTACCTGTATCCATGCAAAGAAACCTTGGAATCAAGGTTATGCATTTGAGGATGATTTTTGCTACTTAAGAAATCAATTTAGAATTCACAATTTTGGCTGGTGACAAGACACAGATTACACCCCTCACATAACTTCTATCCCACATTATTCAGGTGTCTGTTGGATGAAAATACATTTAGACACTTAATTTGACTATAAGAGTCAAGGAAGTCAAGTATATAGTGGGTTTCTTGTTCAAGGATGGTCATACTTTCTGTGTAGTTTAGAGGATTCTGGAGATGATCTGGTGCGTCCATTCATCAAAGAGGGAGACTGGGGACAAAGTGGCCTAAAAATAAATTAGAGTGGGTGTATTCGATGTATCAAACAACCCTTTTGTAAACAGTTATTGATATGCCAAAACTGTACTCAGGCATCACTCTCTTCATTATTAACTCACTCGACTGAAGACGTGTCCCTTAATGTAAACCATCTGTTATGATAACAGCCCAAACATATGGACACAAAGAAATTTATTTCCAATGAAAATGCACTTCTCCACTTTTAATTTAGAAGATCGCTTATTAGAGATTAAAATGTATGCTAATAGCTCTTTTCGATAAGTTAATGCGTTCTTAAACCAACACATATGACGCGGAATTCAACAAACCTTTGCTCAAGATAAAGATAAACGATAAAGGAAAAAAGTCAAGGTTATCCTTCTTCGCTGGCGGAGGCGTTGTGGCATTGAAAAGGTACAATGGGGAGGGCGTGGGTATCATCGATGTCTTACACCAAGACAAGCGCGCCTCCAAATCAAATCCTCCAGACTGTCTCTTTCGCGGTTAGACGTCTTTCCAATGCAGTGTTAAGTGAATTCGTAAACGATTAGTAACTGTACGTCACCGCTGAATTTACTAAATACCATTTCAAGAAGCGCGATGCTTAAGCAACGATCACGAATTTTTAATAGACTGACGAGCCCGAATATTTTGCAATACTGAATTTTATGAGGAGCGTTAGAGGGAAGTAGGGAAGTAGGGGGAACCGTGTGTTCGCCTAATTTTCGTTTAAAAAAGGGGAGGATTTAATGGCGACAACTACCAAAACCAAGACGCAACTTACCGCTTGAGCTTTCCACCGCAATTAAAATACCAGTTAACTTTGCTTTACATCACTTTCCGGCTCCACTTTTGTCGTCCAAATTGATGTTTTGTCGATGTGATATCAGTAATGAAGACGAATCATGACTAAGTGCGGGGGTTCGAGAATTGTTCGAGAAAACACATGCCTTTTATTTTTATTGTTCGAGAAAACACATGTCTTTTAAGAAATAAAAAGTTTTGTTAACAGCTTAACGCCTTTATATTACGTAAAGGTTGACCGAGCATTAATAATGCATCATTTTCTTACGAAGCATGATTGTGGGAGTCAAATAAAGATTCAATGTGCAATTTAATTTACTGAGGACTTCTCGAATGCACGCATGTGTGACCGATGCAACAAAATAATGTTCCACGATTTGCGAGCAGTTTCACAACATATCTATGACCTTATTCAAAGAGCCTCTAGAAAACAGTTGAATACATTACCAGGAAATGGTCCATCTTCGTTTGAATAGCCGAAATGAAAAATTGAGGCAAACGAGTGGTTTAATAACATTTGCGTTTAGGTATAGATTACAATAACAGCCGTGATGACGAAACAAGTTTCAAATGAGCCGGTTCGATTCGTAATGAATAATCAGTTGAATCTATTTCCTGGAGATCAAGTGATATTTTCCCACTTCTCAAGCGTGGTCTAAATTCCTCCCCTCCCTCCCCCTCTTGTCTATTAACAATCGTCCTCGTTGATACTGGAAGGAACCGACTCGTGATTAAACTGACTTGCACCGAAGGAGTCTTGAGGCTAGAGAAGCTAAGTCAGTTTTTTCGGTTGAAGAAGCCGTATTGAACAAGAATCTCATACTACAATTCCAGTTTGCTAAGCGAAACTTGGATAGGTTGAAACACACTTAAAATGGATCATCAAGATGGTGAAGGGGAAAACCGAATTCTGCACTACAGCTACAACCTCACAACGGAAAATAAGCCGGAACAGAGACCAAACTCATCTGGCAAAGGTTTATTCGGTAGATGGACAAGAAATAGTGCCATGTTTGGATCGGATAGCACCCTTAATCAGACGACGCTCTACCAAGCGGACGATGGGATGAAAAGAAGTAGAAGCATTCCTACGTTTGGGCGAAACATTCTGAATGGGAGCGATTTTAAAGAAAGTCCAGATTCTCAGGAAACTAAGAACATGTCCTCTAACGGGGAGGAAATGTCGGGCCTTTCAACGGCGACAAACGCTCAGAGTCCCGGGAAGACGGGTGATGGCTCACGAGAGCTTCGTTCACGCAAGTGTGGGCTCGGGGATCTAACAAACCGAGGAATCATGAGCCATAAACTCAGAAAAAAAGCTGTCTGTGATTCCTCGGACAACCTGCATTATCAAAGACAATTTCTTCGAGTCTTAAACAAGAGATTTTAAGGTACTTTTTTTCCCAGATGGACAATCAAAAAGCAATATACACCGAGACCACTTAGCAACTATAAAGTGTGGGTTTTCATTATATTTGGTGAGTTTGCATCTTGATGCGTTAGAGTTGAATCCGTTGTTGGCAGTGAGCGCATTTGAGAAAATCATGCGACTTGTGTATGAAGCACTTTTTATCGCCCTCATTAGAGAAAACGAAAATGGAATATCTCAATGACGTTTGTAAATAAGGAAAACTAAACGAGGTTCCTTGTATAAATATAATGATCGTGCCGAATGTTTTTCAAAGAATCTATCCTATGTGTAGAAATAAAATATCGAGTAACCACTAGATATTGCAAAACGTGCTAAACTACATAATCCGGGAGCCTTTTTTTTAATACATTTTCATCAGATATTGTTTTTTTCCCACATCTTGAAGTTAATAACTGTCTCATATTCGGCTCGTAAAAAAGACATTTCCTCTACTTATTTATTCTGTTTGCACGGTACAAAGTATCTCGTTACTCTCGAAACACACCAGAAGCTATTAAAAAAGATTATCATTTCAATGGGGAAAAAGAGGAAAAAACAATCGTCAACATGCAAATTTATCATTCATTTAATTTGGCTCTGAAACTATATTTGCATGTTTTTAAAACTAAATCTTCGCCAGCTGATATGATGCGAAATAGGAATTGTCCTCGTTTATGTTTCCCAACGACATTAAAACATCCCGTCGCACAGAGAAGTGAAATAATGCCATGAAAAAGGAGTTTTATTGAGCGTAATCGTTAGGGATATGCAGAAACAGTTGAAGTAAAATAATTCCATTGTTATGTATGTAAGTAAGAAATGAAATTTATGAATAAACATCACAAGATCGTAAACAAAAAAAGCCGACCTCAGCCGATGAACCGATCTGTCAGGCTTGCGAATATGATTTTAGTTTCGTTCAGGTTAATGAGACACGAGGAAACAGATCGTCATAAAGAATGAAAGACATTTGCTTCATAATCAGGTCGATACAAGAAAACTGATCCCAGAAATTTTTAGTTTTGTCTGTTTGTCATCAAAACGTACTGCCTTTTGGAAAGATTTCCATGTTACCCATGCTATACATCCAAAACCGTAGTCCCAAATAAGGCAATCTATTAATACGGTATTCATAATGCCGATTATGGGACAATGCGGAAATCTTGCCCTACTTTTCATTATTTCACCATTATTTCAAATATTATTTTTCCCGACTTAATGCTTTTTGCACTAAAGCTCCTTGCCGTCTAAATTTGGTCTCTCATCAACGAAACATGGGACAGATGATTGAAGATCCAAAGCCGGCTGAAGTACGTCAATGAAGTTGAAAGGTGCTACCGGGCGCTCGACTGGAAACAAGATTATTTCGTGTTTAAGCGATTTTGAGATGTCGTCGACGTGCAATCGGAGATGTGCTGCAGTAATTAGACAAATACGCAGCTTTGACTATAGATAGCGGCTATTAGACATCTTCCTGCGTCAGCAATGAGATAGTTTGCTAAATATACATCAGGTTACTGATGTTGACAAACTTGTGGTTTAAAGCACGGCACCCAAAAGCTTGTTTAAATCGAAATTAAATAACGTATAGTATTCAAACGAGGCGCCTGATTGTTTCGAACAGAGCGGGATTAACTTCAAATAATTCTTCCTTTCTAACTGCATATGATTGTGTTTTACTAGCAGAAAAGGCCACCAATTACCGCCTAGTGCTTGCTAACTAGCCAGCCATTACCGTACACCTATTTGCTCGACGTGACATAGACCGCCCTCATATAAACGCTCACCCAGTCAGAAAAACAACAACAGCAGTCTTCATTTTATCATTTTTCATTGATCGTTGAAATTATTTAAAAGAAAAAAAAATGATTATGATGATGATCATAACAAAGTGATTCCAGAATACAGTTGGCATCATTCCGTTATCGACTCAAAATAAATGGAGCCTACCTATTTCAGTGAGAAGCTGGAACACATGTTGTCAAAAAAGCCTTTCGCAAACTGCAATTTCATATATATCTTGTTAGAGGATTGGTATATAAAAACAGGTATCGCGAGCGTTAGCATTGTCAACTGTTTTACCTTAGCCCTATCGAGGTGCTTCGATAGCGCAGTAGGCAGCACGTCACTCTCATAATCCAACAAGATATCTGAAGGTCGTGAGTTCGATCCCCACACGGGGCAGAATTTTTTTTCAAAGTTGTTTTAAACAACTTACTGCAAAGTCGCACCATAGTACGATCGTCGCGATATTTACAATCGGAGAATTTGAATTCATTCCACCATTTTAAACAGAACCTCTACCTGAGGAAACCTACAATATGAATAAAACTAAGATGTCGCCCCCAAAGGGCTCGTTTAGGAGCAACTTGTAACTGGAAGACTTCCTGGGCCATCATTATCACGGTAGAGTATCACAAGTGTTTCGAAATAGTTTGTGATCTGCAGTGATTACTCAACATTCTTTTCCTGACGACACTTCACACTCAGTTATTTTACAGGAACAAGTCATTATCAAATTAGAAAAAAAAAAAAAGACAAAGAGTTACTGATAAAATGACTTTACTTGGAGGGGAAAATAATACATTATCTGTCTTTCTGGGGTGCTTGGACATATTTTGCAGCCAGGGAATGTCGATCTCAACGTATATCATGGAATGGGCACCACAATGCGACCGCTGTCCTGGTACATACTTTAAAGAGTACAAGTTCTCAGTTAGGGAAATTTTCCATCAAAATTTCTAGTAATCGTTGATTTAGGGATGTTTGCGGCTCATATCAAAGAGAACAAAGAATGTCGAAGAGAATGTGATTTCTTGGTATTCATATTAAGGGTATTTTCATGTGGGAATAGAGGTTTTGCACAGCAGCCATGTTGGATGGCAGGAACAATAGATTATTTTAGCCATGGGAAAAAATTTTCTTTCTTATGCAAAATATTTTCATTGTTCCTGCCATCCAACATGGCTGCTGTGCAAAACCTATCTACATTAAAAACTACAATGTACTGCATAGGTAAATTTGAGGCTTTCTTTTGATAAGTTTGCAGAGGGCCTAACTAAACAAAGAAAATAGTTCATTTGGGGTAAAATAATAGTCCGTGTGAGGTTTGAACTCACGACCTCGGCGTTATCAGCACCGCGCTCTGCCGACTGAGCTAACAGACCGCACCTTGCGATAAATATCTTAAGTGGAAAATCTTAATCCTGAGGTTAAGTTATCTCACGCATCATTGCCAACATATAAATTTTTCAAGACGAAGGAATGAGAACGAAATTATAGGAAAAGATATGGAGAATCCGCGGGTATCCATCAACATCTCTCAAAAGCTTTCAAAGTGGGTATTTTATTGTCTTGTGATAAATAAAATAGTATTTCTTTATCGCCAGGCAGAGGTAGTTAATTTGTTATAAATTTGCTCTCAATATAAGCATGAAAAGGTGTCAAACCAGTAAGATGTAGACCGGAGTTAAATAGCGGCTCTGTATTTCTCGTGCAGTCGTCTTGCGTCAGTTGACGCAGCTATAAGAACTTGCATGTTGATCGAACTTTATGAAACATGGTGCTGCTCTAACCACAACAACTAAAACCAGTCTAATTGAGATCTTGGAAAACTCTTGTAGACAGTTGGTGTGGCTAGGATAGAACTAACTTGGGGTCCGGGGTTGAAGAAGACATCACGAAGAAACCATGAATATGAGTCGTCCGGTTAGCTTAGTCGGTAGAGCATTAGACTTTTAATCTGAGGGTCATGGGTTCAATATTGGGCGGAGTCCCCAACACTTTTTTTCTTGCTTTTCGTTGTTGGTTCAGGGCATGATAGCGGTTGGATTCCGTACAGCTAAGACGACTTAAGTTAGAACAGACCGGTTGAGCGATGTACTTTCAGTGACATGAAGCACTTTTCTCACCACCCAACATTTCTCAGAAGCACCCAGTTAAAATCTATCATACAAAAGTCCAGCGGTCCCGAGAAAAAATTTAAAAAAATTACTACAAGGCAAAACAGCAAAATGGAATTACCCAAGCGTTTTGATTGGTTCTTATTTATAAGCAATCGGAGGACAGAGGAAGAAGAAAGAAAATATAGGAAAGAAAATCCAGGTAGATGAAAGCTAAGAGGGCTGCAAAAGAAAAGGAAAGAGAATATTTAGAAAGACTCGATCAAAACAAATGTATACTAAGTATAAACCGATAGGAGCTGGGCCCTTCTCATGCAGTTTCAAAGTCATAGCCGAGGCCTACTCTTACTTTTCATTTCTGGGAGAAGTACTCTCATTCGGTTGGCTCCTTGATTCGCATATGATGTAGTTTAATTAGAAGTGAATGAAAGAAACCTTTGTGGCAAAAAATGTATTTGAGAACAAAAATATGTTAATGCAGAATACCTTAACTCATATTCCTTTTTAGTCTTGCGGTCCATTCAAATAAAAGAGTCGTTTTACGGTTTCCTGAAAGACTGGCTTGGGTATAAAAACCCCGTGTGAGGATCGAACTCACGACCTTCAGATATCTTATTATGTTATGAGACTGACGCGCTGCCCACTGCGCTAACGAGGCAATTACAGTTATCTCTGTGAATGAATTTTTAACATATTCTTGTAAAGAGTTCGAGATACCCTGCATACGATAAACTCGCGCTCAGGCGTTCAGTGGTCTTCAGTAAGACGAAAACTAGACGAAAAAGTCTAGACTATAGGTCGCCCCAATAGCTCAGTCGGTAGAGCATCAGACTTTTAATCTGAGGGTCATGGGTTCAAGACTCATAGTGGACGTCGATGTTAATGATAATGGCATCTAGTTGTGTGAGAACAATACTTTCCATCTTTTAATCGAAGATAGCGTACTCCATCCAAGGAAATTTAATACTAATAATGATAATAACAATAGCAATAATAGTAATAATAATAATAATAATGATAGCAATATCTAGTTAGAGAACCCAACTCGCCAGGCGGTTTTCAGTGGGACCTTCAAAAATGAACTCATTGCCTAGTTGGTTATGCAATGCAATGTTAAAAAAATATAGAACGTGAATAATCTCTGGTACATTTCCGAAATTTCTGTGTATTGTCATCTTCCCCATGACCTTTTCACAGCTCAACCCTTCATTCAGACTGAAACCCTGCATAACGAGCCATGTTATGATGCCTTCCGTAAGTCAGCAGGGTAGTGTGAGTGAGTCCGATGATATTTTCCGCCATGCTTCTTCAATCTCTCTTGCACAGGTCTCACAGCTGCACCAATAGAAACTTTTTCGTTGAGCCAAGTTGTGTAGGAAAAAAAAAATTGTATGCCGCCCGATATGGGACTTGAACCCATGACCCTCAGATTAAAAGTCTGATGCTCTACCGACTGAGCTAACCCGGCTAGACAAAAGATGAAAGGTATTTTCCTTTTCAGAACTGTTATGCTGCCTTCCGTACTGGGTCAGGGTAGTGTGAGCGAGTCGGATGATTTTTACCGCCATGCTTCTTCAATGGCTCCTGCACAGGTCTCACAGCTGCACCAATAGAAACTTTTTTGTTGAGTTAAATTGTGTCGGTAAAAAAAAAATGTATGCCGCCCGATATGGGACTTGAACCCATGACCCTCAGATTAAAAGTCTGATGCTCTACCGACTGAGCTAACCGGGCTGAACGTGTAACTGGATGTGTAACTGGATGTGTAAGTATGAATTTTGTTTGTGAGCGCCGTACTGAGTCTAAATACGGGTTTTAAAAAGCGCCCATGAAAACCGTCTTGTGGTGAGCAAGGTGTTTTATGACACTGAAACTGCCGTGTGGAATCCATCTCCTCCCTCCTCGTTTTACAATCATGCAGCGATGTGTGAGCTGCGAAATAAGTCAATTTTGTTGGAAGTTTTCTGAATTGAGATTCGACGGATTTAACATGTCTGTCTTAAGTGCCAATGAAAAGTGAAAAGTAGGAACAGTTATTGTCAAACGGTAGTTCATTCCAATGTTTAAAACCTATCAATCTGGCATTGGTTATGTTCAGGCCTTCTTCGACGGCCATGTCCACGTCCCTTACACTAACTGTTTTCTGTATGGACGGATGAAGAAGAGCGCCTTATTTCACCGTCGGTAAATTCGTGATTAGTTGAAATGGTCATAAATAAATAGATAAGTAAATAAGATAAAATATCATGTGGACACTATAACCGTCAGTCAATCATCGTAGGAAGTATTATACAGTAAAATCTTAAAGTAAGGTAGATGCCAAAATCATGAAACCACATGCCAACGATTTTATTTAACCGCCTTGTTAGCAGTTGCCAGCGCGTCAGTCTCAAAGTTAAATTAGATATCTGAAGGTCGTGAGTTCGATCCACACACGGGGCATCCCTTTTTAAGTACCTTTACCCAGGTAATTTAACGGGAGGCAGCTTGGCTTTGAAATCTTAAAACATATGAATAAAAGGGGGTAAGTTTCCAAAGAAACTGTGGTGTTGCGTCGTTGGGAGAGTGTAATAAGACAATTTTGGTTTTATTAACTGAGTAAATTGGCCAACGTAAAGAGTTTCAAAGCTGACGATTCAAGCGTTAGCCCTTCGTCAGAGCGATCTTAAAACAAATTCTTTACTTACATGGCCAGCAAGGACCAAAACCATTATACTTTTTAACTTTTTAATTTATTTTTTATTTAAACAATTTGACCTCAATATCTTTTTCCATAAACAATTCTCTAATTCATTTCAAATCAAACTAATATTTCTAACCAGTGACACTGCAAAATGGGGTAACTTCCACCCGGAAGTAAAGAGTAAGGAGTATGGCTCGACTATGGCTCTTGCACTGCATAGTAAAAAAAAGCATGTGTTAAATTTTTGCTGAGGCGGGTTTCAACATGTATCTTGTTCTTTTACTAAAAATATTGAGTCTTTTTAAAGGCTTCTTGTCCTTTTTCTTTGCAGCCCACTTTGCTTTCAACTCGCTGTATTTTCTTTCTTCTCCATTAAGTTTTTTAAGAGCTTTCATTGTTTGCCAGATGTTGAAAACAATTTTGGCGTCTTTCTGTTTTTCCTCTGAAGAGACCGTGATCCTCATGTTCTCTTTGCAGTTCGTGTCGAGCCCGCTGTCGCTCTGGGACAGCTTGGTTGCCTTGATTGCTAGCCAGTCCTCGTAAGTCTTGTAATGTGGATTTAGCCATTTTGCCAACTGGTCTATCTCCTCTAGTCTTTTTCGTTCTTTTTCTGTGGTAACCTTCTGGACTAACTCATTTTGTTTTGCTTTTGTTTGTCCTGCAGCCACTCAAAGGATTTCCCACTGCCTTTGGTGTATTTTTGTCTCCCTCGCAGTTATTTTCTGAATCTTTAGAGATGTTAGCACTGGCTTTCTTCTCTGCCAACCAGATTTCGTATGATTTTCCAGGGGTGATTTGTTTACACACTTTTTTTCCTGCCCCTGACGCGTTTTGATCTCATGATTCCGTTCCATAAGTCATAGTGCTCATGGATTTTTTTTCTAACTTTGTTTCAAGCCTGTTCACTATTCTAATTTTACTTGGACAGGCAAATAATACATTACCTGTCTTTCTGGGGTGTTTAGCCATATTTTGCAGGACAGGGAATGTCGATCTCAACGTATATCACGGAATGGGCACCATAATGCGACCACTGTCCTATGCATGGTGCATACTTGAAAGAGTACAAGTTCTTAGTTAGAGAAATTTTCCATCAAAATTTCTAGTAATCTTTGATTTAGGGATGTTTGCGGCTCATATCAAAGAGGACAAAGAATGCCGATGCGAATGGGATTTCTCGGTCTTCATATTTAGGATATTTTCATGTGGGAATACATTAAAAACTACAATGTACTGCATATGTGCATTTAAGGCTTTCTTTTGATAAATTTGCAGAGGGCCTGACTAAACAAAGAAAATAGTTCATTTGGGGTAAAATAATAGTCCGTGTGAGGTTTGAACTCACGACCTCGGCGTTATCAGCACCGCGCTCTGCCGACTGAGCTAACGGACCGCACCTTACGACAAATACCATAAGTGGAACATCTTAATTCTGGTGTGAAGTTTTCTCCACGCACCATTGCCTAAACATAAATTTTTCAAGACGAAACAATGAAAACGAAATTATAGGAAAAGATATGGAGAATCCGCGGGTATCCATCAACATGATGCAGCACCTCTTAAAAGCTTTCAAAGTGGATTTTGTACTTACTTGTGGTAAATAAAATCGTATTTCTTTATAAGGTATTGCCAGGCAGAGGTAATTAATTTGGTATAAATTTTCTCTTAATATAAGCATGAAAAGGTGTCAAACCACTAAGAAAGACCCGGAGTTAAATAGCGGCTCTGTATTTCTCGTGCAGTCGTCTTGCGTCAGTTGACGTCGCTATAAGAACTTGCATGTTGATCGAACTTTATGAAACATGGTCCAGGTCTAACCACAACAACTAAAACTCTAAGTCTGAGTTCTTAGTAAATTCTTGTAGACAGTTGGGGTGACTTGAATAAAAGTAACTTGGTGTCAGGCGTTGAAGAAGACATCACGACGATTCTACGAATATGTGACGTCCGCTTAGCTCAGTCGGTAGAGCATCAGACTTTTAATCGGAGGGTTATGGGTTCAAGTCCCATATCGGGCGGAGTCCTCAACATTTTTTCTTGCTCTTCATTGTTGGTTCATGGCATGATAGCGGTTGGATTCCGTATAACTAAGACGACTTAAGTTAGAACAGACCGGTTGAGCGATGTACTTTCAGTGGCATAAAGCACTTCACCACCCAACATTTCTCAGAAGCACCAAGTTAAAATATGTCACACAAAAGTACAGTCGTCCCAAGAAAAATTCAAAACAGTACTTACAAGGCAAAACAGCAAAATGGAATTACAAAAGCGTTTTAATTGGTTCTTATTTATAACGAATCGGTGGACAGATGACGTCACCATTATTGATTTTCTGCTTCTTTATCATCTTTATAAAGAAGAAAGAAAATATAGGAAAGAAAATACAGGGAGATGAAAACTGCGTGGGCTGCAAAAGAAAAGGAAAGAGAATATTTAGAAAGACTAAAATATCATCAATAAAGGAACGAGATACAATAAGTGGTCTCGGCAAAAAAAATTTATACTAAGTATAAACCGACAGGAGAGGTAATCCCTTCTCATGCAGTTTCAGAAGCCATAGCCGAGGCCTACTCTTGCTTTTCATTTCTGGGAGAAGTACCTTTAATTATATTTGTTTTAGTCTTGCTGTCCGTGCAAATAACAGAGTCGTTTTAAAGTTTGCTTCTTTAAAAGCCTTACGGTTTCCTGAAAGACTGGTTTGGGTATAAAAACTTCAAAAACATTGCCCCGTGTGAGGATCGAACTCACGTCCTTCAGATTTCCTTTAAGATTATGAGACTGACGCGCTGCCTACTGCGCTAACGAGGCTGTTATATAAGTAAGCTGATCTTTTGACTGTTATACCTTCGTCAGAGCGTCAGCCCTTCGTCATTCGCTCACGTTCTGTCCACGGGTGGTGGACTCGCTTTTCATTTTTTCACGCGATTCAGACACCAGTATGTCAAGTTTGTGGATTCCATCTGATCTTCCTGAAGGTGGCCTAAAACGAAAAACAGATAAATTAATCAGTAAATGAAAAAATTGTAAAGAAGGTATCATACATAATTCCTCATTTTTCGCTGTTTATATTATTCTGTTGTGCGCTAGATGTCGTATGTGTGACACAATCTTTTCTCGTGATCTTTTTTTCTCGTGTGTTTTTTGTTTCAGGGTGAGTGCGATGTAACATTTTGATTCTTCGGGGAAGTTGGTGTTCCTTTGAGAAACCTCTCATACGTCAATCTCGTAACCAGACCCCTTATTGTATGTTCGGCTGTGGGAAGTCTTGGAGTAAGACTGTATTTTCTTATGTGCCACGAAGTATCTTGGAAGTTTCTATAAAGTTACGAGGTTGTTTTCATGCCTGGTATGGATAACACAAGGCTTGTTAAGTGATCCTGTTCCTATCGATTTAAACACTGCCATCGGCGCAAATAACTTGGTGTTTGCGAGTATCATCTGAAAGTCGCCTGCTTCACGAGCCTCAGCTGGAGTGTCACGGTCATCTCCTTTAGGATCATCCTGCTTCTCATTCGTAGATGAAACTGTATAAAAAAAGGTAAAGCTAAAACATTTTAGAATTCGATCGAACAGAGGACATGACTGAAAACTCACGTCCTTAATGAAAGTCCTCACTGGAGTCAAGGGATAAGTTGTGTGTCATAGGAATGTCATTGATCTGGTTCGTTCGAGCTAATTGGGCATTCTCATCGCGTTATTGTTGTTTCATTGAATTTCATCTTGATTGGTTAGTTTCGATCCGTTACAAAAGTTCTGTCACACCGTTCGTTTCGTTCCAATTCATCATGTCCATGCTATGGGTGAATACCTCTGCTTAATTTTTTTTTGCGGCGCGGCTGGTTGTTGAAAACTGTTTGGAAGGGACTTTTCTAAGCTTGTTAAACACCTTTCAATAAAACCCGCACGAAATTAACTATAAGAGATGATCTTCATAGTGGGTGAAAATTCTCATAATTCTGGTCAGTTAAAAGACCACTTCATCGTATTCTCTTTACACTACGGCCACCATTAGAAAGAGGAACTACAGGTGAATCCAAAATTAAATAGTTTGGATCAGCATTCGTATGCGATGTTCTTAGTTGTACAAATCCAAATATCACCAGCGCTGTCTGTAGTCCTTAGGCCTCGGTTTATCGCTGTTTCCGATTCATCCTCGTTGTTTGCTTCTCTAACAATTTCTATTTCATCTTTCGAGATGTTCTCTAACTCTTGTGTCTCTGGTTTCGGTGCTTCTTTTTTTCTCTTGCATTTTGGATTCCTTTTGCGCCTGTGGTGGCAGTTGACCGCCGAAAAGCTTCGGGACTTAAAAGGAGGTATTTCTCAGCGATTTGGGTCAAGGGAAAAGGTGGCGGATTTGATCGGCGTGGCTCGTGACTTTGTGTCCGACGGATATTCGGCTTGTCTTCGTTAATATTCGGTTTGTCGTCGTTAATAATCACGTGTGGAAGGGTAAGAGAGGATAACTGGTGGTAACTAAAGTGTAACGACAAATCTTAAGAGACGCCTGAAAGGGCCATTGTCTCCACTACAAATGACAGGCAAACGAGGCTCTATGAGCCAAAGGACTAACGGGCGTACGTGGTAACGGGCTTACAGGCTTACGGGCCTAGAGCTAAAAGGCTTTGGGGATTACGGGTTTACAGGCCTAGGGGCCTGCAGCTGCGCGCTAACTGGCTTTAGAGATTACGGACTCGCACATAAATTATTTCCATGTAATTTCATTGATTTCAAGTCGAAAAAAATAAAGATAAATTTGATTTGAAACATTTTACAACAAATAAAAAATTACGTATGATGCACGATCCTCGCAGTGGAGGGCGCTATTTATGCAATACCGAAAACCAGACCTGAAAAAAATCAGGCCTGTACGGGATTCGAACCTGGGCTTGTTAGCTCAATGCTCATGTGGGAATACATTAAATACTACAGTGTACTGCATTCCTATTTTATAAACCCCCTTTCCCTTCCTACAGTCAAAAACAGACACCCCATTCCACAAACCCTTAACAAACCCTTACCTACTACAACCCTAATCTAGCACTAACCCTAACCCTAAACCTAATCTAACACTAACCCTAACACTAACTAACACTAACCCTAACCCTAATATAATTCTAATTCAACAAACCCTAAGAAAACCCTTGCCTATTACTAACCTTTACCCCACCCAAACCCTAACCCTAACCCAACCCTAATATAACCCTAACCCTAACCCTAACCCTTACTAACACTAACCCTAACCCTAATAAATCTCTAACCCTAACTATAATCAAAACTCAAATAAAAAATAAGCAATTTAACCCTAACCCTAAATACTTCGCCCTCTCTTTCTAATAGTTACTCTTAGATAATATTTTAACTTCATTTTATTTTATTTTGATTTTATTTACTTATTTATTTATTTATTTATTTATTTTTTTTATATTTTAATAATAATATATAACATATATTTTTTACAATTTTAAATTGAGTTTAGGAGCGTGCTGTTGTTACAGAAGTCGCTCCCTCAATTTTAACACCTAACTTTTATGTTCATTTTACACACTCATTCCCACCCTTGCATACGCTTTGTTCCTTTTTTACCCACTGATCACGAGTTTGCTCATCAGTGGAGTGGGAACCCATTTTCATGGGATCCCATACATCAACACCAAGGGAAGCCACAAAGGTTGCTAGTGAAACTACTGGTTTAATATATTTAATACTATACAAACGTCTGTTGTAATAAGTTCGCATCGATTTTCTGGAATCAGGTGTTGTTTGTTTATCACGTCCCTGAGTCCCCGTGCGTCACTGAGTCCCGACTTCCTCGCGTCCTTCTTCCTCGCGTCCTTCTTCCTCGCGTCCTTCTTCCTCGCGTCCAACTTCCTCGCGTCCTTCTTCCTCGCGTCCTTCTTCCTCGCGTCCTTCTTCCTCGCGTCCTTCTTCCTCGCGTCCTTCTTCCTCGCGTCCAACTTCCCCGAGTCCCCGGCGTTCCCGAGTCCCCGGCGTTCCCGAGTCCCCGGCGTTTCCGAGTCCTGAGCATCACTTCTCCGAGTCCCACGTCCCACGTCAGCCTCCTTTTCAACAAAATGGAAATAGAGAAACACCGAGGTACGTTTTGTAAACAATCATTATCGGGAGGTGTTGACTACCCTGCTAAGCTATATCGCTATTATGGGATCGATGCAACAATTTCAGGACTGCAATCTCATTTTGTGATACAGCAATATGGACGGTAAGATGATATTATGTTAAATAAGCTGTAGATTGGATGTAAAATGAGAAACAATTGCGTTTGCGTGTAAATGTGTAAAATCAGCTCATTTTATCCAACTTTAAAATTTGATTTAAATCGGACTGAATCATTTCGCCAAAAAATCCTTTGGCGATCGAAAAGAGCTACACTTTGCCTTCCAAAAGTAGTTAAATAACTGGTTACTTTTGACCTATTTTTAATCTTGATCAGGAAGAAGGTCAGATAAATTCAATTAGATTGTGTAAATAAACGATCAAGAACTTTTTAAATTGCTGTCAACATATGTATTGATGTTGTTTTTCAAGATTTGGTACTTTTTATCGGTCCAAGTGTTTTCAGTTTGTGGTACGACGCACCGAGATTCGTCTAAAACTTTGAGCTTCAAAAGCGGCATTTTGGCGAAATTCAGTTATTATCGATTTTCTCGAAAAGAAATCGATATTGAGCCAAACGAAGTATCCACTGCTTTGTTTTTCCAAAAGGCCTACCTAACTTGAGAATATGAGTCGAATCGATTTTTTGGCTGTTGCCACCAAATGTTTGACCATTGGTACGTTAGCTCACGTTCTGCAATATGTTACGTTAGGTTTAGTGAGTATGCATGGTAAAAAAATTGCCCGGAAGTCACAAGATGTTATGTAAGCGCTCAACCATTTATTACCCACCTCTCTATACTCATGGATTCAAGCACATTTAGTTTCTTGTTGCAATTTTGACCTTTTAAAAATTAAAACAATATTGATAAACAACTTTAGAACTTTAATGTAATGACGAAGAAGAAATTAAGGAGTGGAAAATTTTATTCAAAACTGACGTAGCTTCATCGCTTATTTAAAAAATGACCACGAATCTGGCGTGCCATGTCTTCAACTTAGCGCTCGTTCTTAGTTCAAAGATTTACTTTGCGTCTGACGAATTAAGTCAGCCATTTGTTTTGACACCTGTCCGGTACACTAGCTTCCTTTGTATTTGAATAATCTATTGGTGGCTTTGTCGTTCATTGGGATTACTTTTGTGAAACCATTTCATCTTTAGCAGAAAAGAAATCAAACCTGGATCAGGTATGTTATAATTGAACCACTGATCGGAAAGGTAAGATTTACCAACAGACGTATTTTTGCCAGTGAAAGAGCCGTGTACTTATTAAGTTTCAAATATCATAAATCGTATTCGACAGACACAACAGGTGAAATCATTTTCAGTTGATCCGAAAAAAAACTCACTATTTTTTCAAAATGAAAAAAGCTTAAATCTCCTTGAAAAGTAAGTACGGCACAGATTTTTCAATCTTTTATCTTGGACTAATCATACATTTCTCTCCACAGAAAAACAACACTTTTCGTTTAACTGAGCCACAATGATAACTGACAGAACGCAAAATATTTTGTCGGTGGTCTTTTCTATCTTAATGATCTTCAATTTGATTCCAAACCTACTGGTACTGCTTGTTTTAATTCGCTCAAAGTCCAAGAAGAATACAATCAACTACCTTTTCCTCAACTTAGCACTGGCTGACATTCTGGTGGCAACATCTCTGATCCCTCAATATGTGCTTCGTCCCGTATATACCCACCCTGATGGATGGGCTGGAACATTCATTTGTAAGTTGTTTACAGGGGGGTTCACCATGTGGGTTGGAGGGTGCGCTGCTACTACCATGCATGTTATGATCGCCATCGAACGTTTCTATGCTACTCGAACCAGCACTATAGCACGACAATTACCGAGGAAAAAACTAATGTGGATTATTGTCTCTGGTTGGATTTTTTCCATTCTTTCAGAGATTCCTCCAATGACCGTAATGATTTATGACAAAAATCATTCATCATGCTTTGAAAACTGGTCTCAACTTGTACATGGCAAGATTTACACCGTCTTTACTTTCGTCGTGGACTTCTCAGTTCCTCTCGTGCTGATGGTTGTTCTATACGCCAAGACTGTGAAAACCCTTTGGGGCCCATCAATAACTTCGGGCACTTCATTGGCGGTAGTCAAATCACGCAAGCGAATCACGAAAATTGCCATAATAGTGACGGTGCTTCACGCATTGTGTTGGCTTCCAGACGTGACATCATACTTGATAGCCTATCACGTTCCTGGATTGGTGGAATATGGGTCCCTAATTTACCACGCATGCGTCATACCTGTTGGTTTAAGCTCGTGTTTGAATCCGATCGTTTACACTCTTCAAAGTCAAAGATTCAGGCAGGAGCTGCGAATGTACATTTGCCACTGGTTACCGGCGAATAAAGTATCAACTGCTGATTATACAGTTGAGATAGGAATTTCAAAACCCTGGAAAACGCGATAGGGCGAGTGTTTTTTTCCGGCTTCTTGTGGTCTACAGGTGTATTTTGCTTTCACTGCTTTTTTTTTTTTTTGAAATCCGATTTCCTACAAGAGAGCTTCCTGTCCTAAAAAATCCAGTTTTTCGTACCGACTGGCTAAACGACGATAAGACCATAGTAATCGGAACGAGACACTGAACAACTCGCCAAATTCAACATAGACTCCATGCCGGCAGGTGAAACTGAGTAGCATCGCTCCAACCAGCAGAGTCAAGAACCTAGGCTGCTGGTTCGATGGACAAGTTGAGATAAACACTCAGATAAATAGCATCTGTAACACCGCAAATTTTCACTTATACAACATCAAAGGATAAGAAAATTTCCTAACTTTGAATGTACAAAGATTCTAGTAAATGCTTTTGTAACTAGTCGTTTGTACGTTTGTAATAGCCTGCTATATGGGTTGCCTAACAGCCAACTACATAAACTACAGAGAGTGCAAAATGCGGCCGCTCGCCTAATCTGCAATGTAGGTCGTTTCGAACGCATCACCCCTTCACTGAACAGGCTCCATTGGCTACCCATTAACTACAGAATACAGTTCAAAATTCTTCTTTTTGTACATAAAGCCCTCAACAGTATTGCTCCCCCTTATATATCTAAACTTGTAGAACTGAAACCAGCCTCAAGATACAATCTCAGAAACTCTGATGATACGTTTTTACTGAGTAATCCTTCTTTAAAGAGTCGTATCACATTAGGTGACCGCTCCGAGCTACCGAGAGACATACGTTATGCCAATACTGTACATATTTTTAAGCGTCTCGATAATCAAGAGTGTACAGATTGTAAAGACTGTACTGTTAGAATAGCATACTGTAATGCGCTTGTGAGCATCTGCATATGTAACACGCGCAATATAAGTAAATAAATTATTATTATCATTAAAAAGGTAACAACGCTACAACTTTTCATGGCTCACTGAATTGCCATATTTCCTAGATAATGGGCCTCCGCTTCGCACGCGGGAGTACCACATGAACGTTGAACATTTTACTGTAAGTGAAAGCTTGCGCTGTACAATAAAAACAATGACAACAAAATGTTTCATATTACACTGTAGCACCCGTAAAAGTGATGTTAAGAGAGCCGACTTTTAATCCATGTTATGCAGGAAAATACGGCCACTTTGCTGTTGTATGTAACAGTGTGCATGATTTCAAGAAATGTAAAAATTGTCAATGCTACACAATAATCAAAGAATTGTTAAAACTCCAGAGGAAAGAGGCTTTTACTACAGCAAAATATTGATGTTCAATTAAATAATAGTCACATCAACATGTTGATGGCATTTGAGTCACTTGATACCATATGTCAATCTAGAATCTTGTTGGTGAAATTTTGACAAAATTTCCCAAAATAATTAAGGAGCTGGCAGTTTTCTAACTCTGAGGGCAAGAATGAACCAAAAAAATACATAATTCATATGATTATGACAATGGGCTTGGACACTCCTGCACCCTTTACAATATCTGTGACAAATATATTTTAATTAATCAACATTTTGCATGTTTCCGGCATCTAAGATTTCTAAATATTTTAATTTATCAATTCTAATTTTTACCACATCTATCATCAGCAATTTTTATATGAGATTTGTCTCATTTAAAAAATACCTACTTTAAACCTAGAGAGGCCTGAATATTTACTTTTTAAGTTTCTAGAACTCAAGAATGAGCCTATATGAGAGAAAGGCAGCTCCTGGTTGTTTTTTGACAAAAACATTCAAAACATTTTAATGTTTCTCTTAAAAGAGAAACTATGGCCCAATGAATTTTCATCACTTTCAACATTTTAGTTAACTTAGTTACATGAGGAATGCTAAATTTATATCCATCACTTCATACAGTTATCTTCATTATCATAATGTTATCTGTATTTGGCATTCTGTAGTTTGACTCATCTGGCCCATAAATGTGAAAATATTTCCCACTGGAAGAAGTTACAGCTAGAAGTAATCCTTGCTTACAGACAACCACTTATGAATTTAGAAAGTAAAATAAACTACAGTGCAAACAAATATCAAATAAACATATTACACTGTAGTGAAAAAACACATATGCATATTATGCAGTGACTGGAAATACAAGAATCATTATACATGTAACCAATGGAGTCATGTTATATCTGTAAGAATCACAAACAAGGGTAGGTTTAAGTAGCTTGTATGGAATTTCTATCACACCACATTTTCAAGAGGGAGGCAGGGGTATGATTATTTTATAGAAAACCATATGAGACCATGAACAATTTACAGAATAGGTTCTTATTATTATTAAATTTGTTTCATCAAATACATTTTGTCCGAATTTTGTATCTGGACAAAGTATCTAAATTAACAATGTTATTATCAGTTAAAGGAGAGCTGTACACATACAAACTAGACTAAGTCAAAGCCAATGAAGAAAGAACACCCCCCACCCAACCTGGTGCAAGTTTTGCCAAAATGAAACAGGGAACTGGATTCATTGCCTCACAACCTATGCCATATTGAACATACAGGGAAAATATTTTCTTCCACCAGTCAAAAAAAGCATGAGCTTTCTGCACATCAACATCATAGGATGTACTCAAAGACTTCCAACGGACACAGCCTCCTTCTTCCTCATTGTCGCTTCTTTCATCATCAGTATCCTGGTCTCCATCTCCAGCCCTCTCCAGTGGGTTTTTGTGCATCTCAGGATTGAAACCATAAAGTGAAATGATATCAGTAGCAGTGGGGAGCGATTCTTTATCCCAGGTAAATAAGCATGTTTCTACCAAACCAGTGCCTTCATTCGCCCAAGCACCTATTAAGGAGAAAACATCTTACTAGGTGGCGTAAACTCCTATGTCAACTATCACTACTCATTTTATTTGGAAAAAATTAAAACAAAATGCTTAGCAGCCACGATAATTTGACAAACACTTTCTACAAGGATATATTCAATAATAATGATGATAAATACATTAATTGAAGCTCCCCCATAGGAGCTTTTCAGCCACAATGTATACTAAGTGCTCGAAAGTCCCCACTGGCCGGAGGCAGACCAGTGGGCCATTTACAGAGCGCAGCCGAGAAGTTGAACTAGGGGCAACCGAGAACAAATCCAATGAGTGGCAGGGTGGAGAACTTGAACCCGGGACACCAGATAACACCCTAACCACTCTGCCACGCCGCCACCTCCTCCTCCTTCCAAGATGGTGCAACTTTTACAAAGGTCACAAGTTTTAAACCTTCAACAAAATTTTCCATACTTTTTTAATGCAAACAGGCAGACAATAAGAATAAAGATTAGATTGTTAACTAGAAAAAAATATCTTGACTTAATAATAAATTCTCAGAACCAGATCACAAAGAAAGTATCCATTAGTTAGCAGAATTAACTTAAAGCTACTAGGAGTGAAAAGGTTAAAGCCAATCACAAAGTATAGTAGTCATGATTTTTATTTTTTTTAAAAAAAAAGTGTATTTTTGACATCTTGGAAATGACACCTGATTCCTCTTAGTATTACTTACCACAATCAAGTTCAAGCTCCTCTGCAGCCTTCTTTATTCTCATCAAAATGTACACAGCCTGGAGAAAATCTTTATACTTCAGCTGTTTATCTGAGGCCAGTGAATAACTTGCCAAATGAACAATGCCACACTTCCAGCGCTTTGGAAGATTAGAAAATACCCACACATTGGAATTATCTTCATTGTCATCCCAGTAATGAAACCATTCGTCTGGGTCAGACCACTCATTAAGATGTCCACTAGGTTCTTCTTCATCATCAAAATTGTAATGGCGGAGTACATAATTTTTACAAAATTGCTCTGATGAAAACATCTCCTGTTGAGTGAAAAATATATAACATAAAAAATTAAGAATTTTTCAACCAGTCTTTAATTTTTAGTAAGTCATAACCGTTTCTTTCTTTCTTTGGTGTAGTACATTGATGTTTAAAAAGATACATCAAAGACCTTTACCATACAGTACTAAGGTAGAGGTAATTTTTCTATTGCAATTGAAAAAACTCATGTCAAAACTATCTCGCATCTTCATAATAGGAGACTTTTTAAACCAAAAGCTTACATATGGAGAAATTTCACTCACTTTCCATTCTTTGCAGACCAACATACAGGTGCAGACGTCTGGCAGCGGCAAGAAAGCAATTATCTTTTCAATCACTTCTGAGGGAAGGGAGGGCAACGTAGTGGCCATCTTTACCTGCTTCACGGAATCACTCTGTGTAATCACGAAAAAAGACAAATCTCAAATATATCACAAATAATTGTACAAATTAATAGGGTATGTCATGACTAAGCTGACACTTTTGTACATTAGTCAAAAATCAGGTGTTATTGTCAGGAGAGCACATTTCGTGGTTTCGTTTTCAAACAATTTGAGTAGCTTTACTTTTCAACAATTTGAGAGCTACAGCTCAGAGCAATGTCAAAAATGTACTGAAAATGGCTGACCTGAGTTTAAAAAATCGTAAGCCTTCCTTTTTGTATACTTACTACTTTCTGTTGTTTTAAAGCTTGTCGAGCTTCAGCCATAACAAAACCTGGCCAGGCTCTGTCTGCTAAGATTGGGCACGAGTTCTAGCATTCTTTAAGAAGGTGAAGACAGGGCGGGGGACTGTTACTGAGAAGAGGACATGGATTAATCAATGAACTTTTGGTAGATGTCTATTATACATCCTGCATTTGAATACTTATATTTAAATTTTTAACCATTTAAGTGGCTACTGTACCTTATTAGTTACAAACATAACCTCGTGATTCAGTTGCTTGGTAAATATTCCAGAACCATCTCTTCTTTGTAAGCAGACCCACATAATCTAACACGCAGACCACGAAGACCCGCAGACCCATGTTATGGGCGCCTTCGAATATACTTCGTAGTAGCCAGCGGCTATTCACAACAGGATGTTTTCAAAATGGCGGATCAGTTTAAAGATCCTTCTACTGTAGTGAAACAAGCACGGTAACATATGATGCTTACATTTATGCTGGATAAACCATGTGTTTTTGATACATCTTAGTATTTATGAGGGCCATTTCCATTTTACTGGCTATAAATTTTTTTTTTTCCTATTTTATAAACCCCCTTTCCCTTCCTACAGTCAAAAACAGACACCCCATTCCACAAACCCTTAGCAAACCCTTACCCACTACAACCCTAATCTAGCACTAACCCTAACCCTAAACCTAATCTAACACTAACCCTAACACTAACTAACACTAACCCTAACCCTAATATAATTCTAATTCAACAAACCCTAAGAAAACCCTTGCCTATTACTAACCTTTACCCCACCCAAACCCTAACCCCAACCCAACCCCAATATAACCCTAACCCTAACCCTAACCCTTACTAACACTAACCCTAACCCTAATAAATCTCTAACCCTAACTATAATCAAAACTCAAATAAAAAATAAGCAATTTAACCCTAACCCTAAATACTTCGCCCTCTCTTTCTAATAGTTACTCTTAGATAATATTTTAACTTCATTTTATTTTATTTTATTTTGATTTTATTTACTTATTTATTTATTTATTTTTTTTATATTTTAATAATAATATATAACATATATTTTTTACAATTTTAAATTGAGTTTAGGAGCGTGCTGTTGTTACAGAAGTCGCTCCCTCAATTTTAACACCTAACTTTTATGTTCATTTTACACACTCATTCCCACCCTTGCATACGCTTTGTTCCTTTTTTACCCACTGATCACGAGTTTGCTCATCAGTGGAGTGGGAACCCATTTTCATGGGATCCCATACATCAACACCAAGGGAAGCCACAAAGGTTGCTAGTGAAACTACTGGTTTAATATATTTAATACTATACAAACGAACGACAGTATCTACAGTAGGGATACTACTCTGGTTCTAGTCAACTCTTTGAATGGTATTGGTGTTCTTACCTGCACTCAGACATTTTATTTTATTTATTTATCAAATTTAAAAAATTTTTTTTTTTTATTTTTTTTTATTTTTTTATTTTTATTATTATTATTTTTTTTTATTCATTTTACTTCTTTCCATACTAATGGCTAATTACTTAATACATAATATAAAAAAAGTTTTTAATCCATTCTATCCTATCGTATTTTAGTCTATTCAAACCTATGGTCATCTACCCCCCTATTCCTCTTGTTTCATTCACCATCACATTATGTCTATCTCTCCATTAATACTATTATTTTTCTGCTCTTCCCACTTAATATATTCATTCTAAATATTTTTTACCACAAACCCTAATAACGTTTTACAGTAATCATGACAAAGAAATCAAGTACCAGAAAGATCAAAAAGAGGAAAATAGATGAAGGTGTACATACCAATCTCTCTAATGATGTGTCAAAGGAAACTACTCCAGGGATTTCAACCGCAGGAACTCCATCGACCCCTCTTCCCTCATATACATCTAAAAGAGAGACAACCAACGAAAAGAAGAAGAAAATTAACAAGAAGAAACATCCTAAAATAAAAAAACACAAGAAAGATAATCAAAAACATAAACCTAAACCTGACCCATCTTTTACGACTAGTACGCGTAACTGGAAATGGGAAACTATCAAATCTACCACCTTCTCAAAAAAACAAAAAAAGTCTCTTTTCAAAGTCCACCACCTATCAACTATAATTGAAAAAAACAAAGCCACAATCTACAATCTTCGATCCAGTCTTACTACTACAGGTTTTAAAACCCACAACGGAAACCTTACTTACTCTACTAAAAGCAGCACTCAACTAAACACTACCACTACCATGCAAAGCATCCAATACCTTGAAGGCGAGAATACAGCACTCTTCAATAGAATCAAACAACTTAAAGATGAAGAAAAATCAAAACAACAAAAAAGAATCCAACACCTGAAGAGAATCAAACAAAACCATGGCTACATCCTTCGCAGACGCATCCACTCCATCACCACAAATCTACACAAATTCATCGATCACCTCCAAACTAGAGTCCATCTTTGGCCACAAGACACAGCTCTCTTACTAGAAAATGAATGCATAACCTCACGCAAATCACAACTATCAGCAGAAAAATAAAAACTTTCTTCAATCGACAAAATTCACAATTTCACAAACATCAACCTTTCCCCTGACCTCACAGAACTTTTGAACAAAGGAACCAATTTTATACCAACTACAGATTCTACCACCATACCTAACATAAAGAAAACAATCTCTACAGAAGTCAACTCCGCTCTTAACAACCTAATCTACAAAGGAACCAATCCACTTAAAGCTACAAACCAATCAACCAGAAAGAAAACTACAAGCTTCTACCGCAGATACCGCCCTTATGCAAACAGAAACCCAGTCAAGCTTCTCCAAGAAGAACAAACTAAACCATATTTTAATGTCCACATCATCGATTATGTCTACAACACCTTTTCTTACTCCAAGCAATACCTACAGTCAACCACACACTTACACAACCTTTTTAATCCACAGCACCTCAACATCACACAGTCACACGCATCCCACATCCACAACTTTAACAAACACAATGACATAATTCTTACCAAGACAGACAAAAATATGGGATGGGCCCTTGTGCCCATCACATGGTTTAAAGACGAATACACCAGACAGCTTACAGACTCCACCACATACAAACGTATTGACAATTTTGACCTTACCAAGACTATAACAAACTCCAACAAATTACTTAGAAAACTACAAATACATTTTAACAAACTACTTTCAACCTCAACCGACAAAAAGCTACTTAACACTATTACACAAGACAAACTTCAACTACCTTACATGAAACTCCTACCTAAAGTACATAAACTGACTGATACTGCCTCACCCTCAAACCTTCACAATCTAACAGGACGACCCATTATAACTGCACACAGCTGGACGACTTCTAACCCCTCACGTTTACTTGGTACAGAACTTGACAAAATTATTTTACAACTGAAAGACATTTTTGAAGAACGAAACATTCCCTTTCCGTTAATTTACAACTCAACAGACCTTTTGGACTCATTTCACAACTTTTATGTTGACGATATTGACAATTTTACTTTAACGACTTTTGACTTCACATCACTCTACACCAACATCTCACATTCAGACACCATCCATGCCATCACCACCAGTTGCAAACTATTAAACGTACCAACCTTTTACAGAGACTTTTTACTTAATTTAAACAATTTTATTAACAACCGTAACTTTTTCTTATCAGGACAGGACGTTTACCAACAAATCAAAGGGGTTGCTATGGGCAGCTACCACAGCCGGCAAATCGCTGACCTGGTCTTGCTGCTCAGGGAATTAACTTTCTTTTCGGAACACAACACCACTGGACTTTTCCTTTTTTGTAGATACATCGACGACGGATTTTTGTTGACAGACAAAAACAACATTACAGATATTATTAACCATTTATCCACTACATATCCTTCACAAATCCCAATCACTTTCACTACAAATTGTCATTCCATTCACTACCTAGACCTCACAATTTCCCTCAATTACCACACCATACTATATCACAAAATTCACCATCAAATTTACCAAAAACCCCATCACAAATACATGTACCCCCATTTCTCATCAAATCACCCACAACACATTTTCACAGGCATCATCAAGACTGAAACTGTACGATACAGCAGACTGTCTAAAACCAAAGACGATTACGACTTTATACACAAACTCTTTTCTCTACGACTGACCGCTCTTGACTACCCCAACAAACTAATCACTAAAAACTCTTACCCCTGGCTACCTTACCACTGTCACAAAAGACGACAACTCACCAAAAGAAACCAATCCACTAAAAAATCTACAATCTACTACCGCAGCAAATACAACAAACATGCACGAACAGACAAAATAGTACGCCACATCCTATACAAATACCACAACATGCATATCCCCAAACTCACCAAAGCATACAGCAACACCACCAAACTGCACACCATGCTACTCACCAATAAGCTATTACACTCGAAAATTACCAAATAATAATAGATTTTAATGCCATCAGCATTTGGCATACATCAGCTCTTTGGCATACAAAGCTTTGCTTTCATGTCCAAATTGAGCACTCTATCTAGGATGAGTCATTGCCGTTGCAATTGCGCATGCTCGCTGGTTTACTCTAGTTTGAGCACTCTGGCATGGCTTAGACGATACCACAAAGGTTGGGTCGTTTGGGGTGACCGTCTCGGTTCTCCCCCATCCTAGCATTAGCACTGCACTGATGAGGCCCAGAAGGCCGAAACAGTACTGTCTGCAGTTAGTTATATATATATATATATATATTTTTTTTTTTTTTCTGTATTTCAATTTTTACAGTTTATGGATTCCAACACGATCATTACATTCTTATACATTTATGTACCTTGAGCTATTTTTAAACTACATCGCAATAATTCTCATAAATATAGAGAAGACATCCCTGATGTTCTTTCCTTAACACTTTAATTCCATTTCAAGACTGTAGTTAACCATTAAAGCCACTATGTATATAATTCTTAGGTAGTTTATTAAAGAATCTACCTTATTCTTCCCTCATTATAATCTTTCGACATTTTTCTTTGATAGTCTCAAAGAATTTTGTAATATATCTTAGCTCATTATTGCATTTTAACTCATAATTGTATTTTAACCTTGCTCATTACACTTATTTTTATACATAATTCTTGTCAAAACTCGAATTTGTTATAATCGTTCTATACTTATAGCCTTTCCTTTTTTGCGGGGCTTTCTCCGCACTATCTCCATCAAAAACTGGCTGTTTGTTACTAACATCTATTTTATATTGTAAAAGTATGCAGAACAATTTAATCCACTTAACTCTTGGTATGCTCTACGCTTTATTTATTGTGTCACACCTACTCTAGCTATTGTCTACATTGATAGATTGGATACATCTACTCTAGCTATTCTCTACTTAAATAAATCAATACAATAATTATTCTCTTTCCGATCTTTAATTTATTTCACTCACCGTTCGACACCATACTTTTCGGCGAACCATTCACAGCAAAGATGGATCGATGCATTCCAACAGTTAATCACTTTCCACAGCCAGATTAGAACGAAAGATCTCAAAAATAGGTCCTCGCCCTCTTCCAACAACGTCCGATAACCTTACATCGACGTCTCCATTCAATTCCTTCTGCTAACGCACGCAATTATCTCCTTTATCTCTAGAAATAATTCGTTTTCTAGACATCTCGAGGGTCAAAATCCCTTTTACGACGAAGATCGATTGAACACTCTTCATCAATTTCCCAATAGCAATCGCGCGTTACACGTACGTCATAAGACTCACGCAATTCGATCACGCCATTCTGACGTGACCGTCCCAGATTAAGATCTCTCAACTCCGCTATTTCGCGACACGGAGCCAGTAGCGAAAATCTTTTTTCGTTATAAATATATTTTTTCCTTTGGATATTAAGGATAAGGCAGCTCCCTCTCATATTTCTCAAGGTATCTATCTTTATTTTCTTCATATAAATAATAATAACACACCTCCCCTCTTAATTCTAATTCCCGTTTCGTGACACTTCCGTTCAGTGTACACACACTTGAAATTATTATTTTTGTTTTTTGTTTTTATTCATTTAATTATTTTCCTTTTAATATAGATTGGTATTCTCTTCTGTATTAGCACCGCATTCTGTTTCTCTGCATGAGCATTGCATTCTCTTCCGTAATATCTCAAAAAAATTATTATCATTTTTTTTTTCTTTTAATTTGTTTACATAAGTTTTCTCTCCTATCATATCTGAAATTTTTCTTTATTTAGTATACATATTTACCTCCCTCTATATTATAAAAACTGTATTTATATATAAATATATTTTTTTTTCCTTTGGAATAGGTTCCAATCACTTTCTAATTTCTCACTATATTTGTGTAGTTTTTCTTGTTTTCTTCAACAAGGACTCGACACGAGGATGTCGGGCATTGACCTGGTACCAGGTTAGAAACATCCTCGCTCGGTTGTGCTTTGCCCCTGACGACTCACAACTATAAGGAGCCTTGGTGCCGATGCATCCTTCTCTCCTCACCCGGCCGGTTTGATTTCCATTTCTCTCCATCTTTGGGCAGCTTTTGTAGACACTTCGCATCTTCTTTCACCACTCCTCGATCAACACTGCTCCTCCTCTACCTATATCCTTCCAATTCCTACAGTCTCCTCTCCATAAAAATAATTGTAAAAGGAGAATACTTTATTTCATCAATAATATAAATTTTTTTTTCCTATTTTATAAACCCCCTTTCCCTTCCTACAGTCAAAAACAGACACCCCATTCCACAAACCCTTAACAAACCCTTACCCACTACAACCCTAATCTAGCACTAACCCTAACCCTAAACCTAATCTAACACTAACCCTAACACTAACTAACACTAACCCTAACCCTAATATAATTCTAATTCAACAAACCCTAAGAAAACCCTTGCCTATTACTAACCTTTACCCCACCCAAACCCTAACCCTAACCCAACCCTAATATAACCCTAACCCTTAAACCCTAACCCTTACTAACACTAACCCTAACCCTAATAAATCTCTAACCCTAACTATAATCAAAACTCAAATAAAAAATAAGCAATTTAACCCTAACCCTAAATACTTCGCCCTCTCTTTCTAATAGTTACTCTTAGATAATATTTTAACTTCATTTTATTTTATTTTATTTTGATTTTATTTACTTATTTATTTATTTATTTATTTATTTTTTTATATTTTAATAATAATATATAACATATATTTTTTACAATTTTAAATTGAGTTTAGGAGCGTGCTGTTGTTACAGAAGTCGCTCCCTCAATTTTAACACCTAACTTTTATGTTCATTTTACACACTCATTCCCACCCTTGCATACGCTTTGTTCCTTTTTTACCCACTGATCACGAGTTTGCTCATCAGTGGAGTGGGAACCCATTTTCATGGGATCCCATACATCAACACCAAGGGAAGCCACAAAGGTTGCTAGTGAAACTACTGGTTTAATATATTTAATACTATACAAACCAACTATTCGTAGAGTTTAAGGAAATATTATCATATTATAATATGTATCATTAATAATATGTGTATATTATCAGCACCGCGCTCTGCCGACTGAGCTAACGGACCGCACCTTACGACAAATATCATAAGTGGAACATCTTAATCCTGAGGTAAAGTTTTCTTCACGCACCATTGCCAACATATAACTTTTTCAAGACGAAGCAATGAGAACGAAAAAATAGGAAAAGATAAGGAGAATCCGTGGGTATCCATCAACATGATACAATGGGTATTTTACTGACTTGTGGTAAATAAAATCGTATTTCTTTATAAGGTATTGCCAGGCAGAGGTAATTAATTTGTTATAATTTTTCTCTTAATATAAGCATGAAAAGGTGTCAAACCAGGACCCGAATTAAATAGCGGCTCCGTATTTCTCGTGCAGTTGTCTTGCGTCAGTCGACACCGCTAGAAGAATTTGCATGTTGATCAAACTTTATAAAACATGTTCCAGGTACGTATAACTACAACAACTAAAACTCTGAGACTGAGTTCTTGGAAAATTGTTGTAGACAGTTGCCGTGGCTAGAATATATTCAGTAAGTAACTTGGGGTCAGGCGTTGAAGAAGACAGCACGAAATATTCGTCGCCCGGTTAGCTCAGTCGGCAGAGCATCAGACTTTTAATCTGAGGGTCATGGGTTCAAATCCCATATCGGGCGGAGTTCTTAACACTTTTTTTCTTCCACTTCGTTGTTGGTTCAGGGCATGATAGCGGTCGGATTCCGTATAGCTAAGACGACTTAAGTTAGAACAGACCGGTTGAGCGATGTACTTTCAGTGGCATGAAGCACTTTTCTCACCACCCAACATTTCTCAGAAGCACCCAGTTAAAATACATGACGAGCTTTGCTCAAGAAAAAAATTCTCAGCAGGCATCGTAAACTGATGCCGAGGTTTGGGGAAGAAGGCGTTGGGTGGCTGTCATCACATTAATTACACCACAATGTAATTATACAGATTAGCGCCCACGAATCCACGAGAGATACGCGATTGCGTGCGAGTTAACGCGGGGTCATCTGTTGGCGATGAAAATCAAAATCATGAAATGAAATGAAGTTTGTTGTGCGTGTAATGGTCGTAAAATACTGCGTTTTCTCTGTTTCTGCCTGTTTCCTTATAACGACATTTTTAATCACGTAGTCTTTCAAAGATCCTTCCTTTTCACAGAAGAGGCAATACCGGCGAGGCGCCGTATTCGAAAAGCCTCTCTTTCGATTATTTAGGTATGATTCTTTCGCTTGGTTTGCCATAAAACAGTAACAAAAGATATCGCAATTTTCATGTGCCGTACGACCTGAATAACAACCGTATCGAATTTCCAGTATTGCGTTACTTGGTGGATCGATCAGTGTTCACGCTTTGCGATCGTAGTACACGATGTTATTGTTTTGGAACAAAACCTGTGGCGGTCGCACGACTTGGCCTCGTATCCTGGTTAAATTCTTACCAATATTGTAATATTAAACCTCGACGAGATTTTTCATGTCGAAATGTCGAAAAGCATCATGTTTTCGATTTCGAAACCATTCGAAATGAAGTCATAGAGGCAGTCGGATTTTCGACGTACGGCTTTCCACCGGCTAACTTAACCACGCAGAGTCTTTGCAGGATTACAAGTGCCACACTTGACCCTTGCAAGCATTGGTATCTACTTTTGAAAGAGGTATGTGAAGTTCCTTTGCGTAAATATTTCATATGCGATGTATTTAAGATATTTCCCGACGAAATCCAAAGTGTGGCGACACGGGAACTTCAGCCGGCCAACTCATCGTTCGGAGTAGTGGGGTTAGCCAGGATTCCCGACCTCGTTCACGTTGTGTTCACGTTCTGTCTAATAGCTGGTCTATCTTCTTCGTAATAAACAATCCCCGACGAACTTATTAAATCTGCGGGATTTATGACTATCGTAAATCTGGTGAACTCCGCCACGCTAGACTTTGAGCCCGAAGGCGCGAAAAATTTATCTTTTGGCGCCAAACTCAGTCACGACTCCGAACAGCTCGCTTCCTAACTTACCGAAAGATCAGCTAGAGTAAATTCCCTTGGAGTGGAACTGAAGAAGCTTCGAACACAGATTTCTCATCTGGAATCAGCATGGAGTCAATTTTACAGACCCTTTTTTCCACCTCAATATTCGTACCTTGTCATGGTGAGGTGTCTTGAGTGCCTCAATGACCAATTGCAATACAATGCCTTTAAAGAATTCAGCTTCAGTTGGTGGGCTGTATTTTCTGCAAGGTAGAGGCCAGACTAACACGGACTTTGTCGTTGTAGTTATTGTTATGATTATTATAATTATCATTATTATTACTGATTTTGTTATTGTTATCATTATCTTCATGATTGTGATTGAATCATTTTCAAAATGAAATAGGCTGCTCAATGAGGATGGCATGCTGAGGCAAGTAGATTTTCATTTATTTCCCCCCCCCCTCCCCCCAAGTAGAAATTCAAGTGTTTCTGATAGTTTTTCTCTTCAATAGATTGTTAGAATGCAGAAGATTTTCTAAGACACATTGTACAGAGGACTTGTCTTAAGTAGTTGTTTTCTGATTCAAAACCACCTGCCTAGTTCTGTTGCTCTTGGGTAGTTAGTCCATGGACTGTTGTTACCTGATGGCAGAACTAACAGGTGGATCTGTTTCTCTTGGGTAGTCAGTCCATTATGGGCTGTTGTTATCTGATGGCAGAACCACCAATCTGTTCTGTTTCTCTTGGGTAGTCAGTCTATGGACTGTTGTTATCTGATGGCAGAACCAGTCCCTATTTTTTTCAGCACTATACAGTCAGTCTTTTATGGACAGTTATTTTTATCTGATGGCAGTTTTAGCTTGCTCTTTTTGTTTTGAAAAATGTGTTGCTTATGCTGTTTGTCACGTATCATCTGTTATTAGTCGGAGGCACTTTGGTCAATCAATGCTATCATTGTCTTCATTATTATTATAATTGTTAATTCAGCTGCTACTCTTCTCTCTTTGCCACAGGGCCCACTACAGACAGCACTAGCTTAATGAAGTCCCAAAACCTTTCACAATGAGCCAACTCAAGAATTGCAGTCCTGAACAGTTTTTGGGGTTTTCCTGGCTTTTCTTGAGATTATTTTGTCTCAGTTTCAATTACTTCAATCACTTATTCAGCTAGACCAACAATAACACCATTTAGTTCATAGATAAACATTGAAATAATCATAATAGTAATATAAATGATAATAATAATGATTTGTTATTGTTATCATTATCATTATCTTTATGATTGTGATCATCATTTTCAAATTGAAATAGGCTGCTCAGTGAGGATGGCATGCTGAGGCAAGTAGATTTTCATTTAATTCCTCCCCCCTCCCCCCTCCCCCCAAATAGAAATTCAAGTGTTTCTGATAGTTTGTCTCTTCAATAGATTGTTAGAATGCAGAAGATTTTCTGAGACACATTGTACAGAGGTCTTAAATAGTTGTTTTCTGATTCAAAACCACCTGCCTAGTTCTGTTTCTATTGGGTAGTTAGTCCATGGACTGTTGTTATCTGATGGCAGAACTAACAGGTGGATCTGTTTCTCTTGGGTAGTCAGTCCATTATGGGCTGTTGTTATCTGATGGCAGAACCACCGATCTGTTCTGTTTCTCTTGGGTGGTCAGTCTATGGACTGTTGTTATCTGATGGCAGAACCAGTCCCTATTTTTTTTTTTCAGCTCTATGCTGTCAGTCTTTTATGGACAGTTATTTTTATCTGATGGCAATTTTAGCTTGCTCTTTTTGTTTTGAAAAGTGTGTTGCTTATGCTGTTTGTCACGTATCATCTGTTATTAGTCATAGGGTGACTTTGGTCAATCAATGCTATCATTGTCCTTAGTATTATTATTATTAATTCAGCTGCTACTCTTCTCTCTTTGCCACAGGGCCCACTACAGACAGCACTAGCTTAATGAAGTCCCAAAACCTTTCACAATGAGCCAACTCAAGAATTGCAGTCCTGAACAGTTTTTGGGGTTTTCCTGGCTTTTCTTGAGATTATTTTGTCTCAGTTTCAATTACTTCAATCACTTATTCAGCTAGACTAACAATAACACCATTTAGTTCATAGATAAACATTGAAATAATCATAATAGTAATATAAATGATAATAATAATGATTTGTTATTGTTATCATTATCATTATCTTTATGATTGTGATCATCATTTTCAAATTGAAATAGGCTGCTCAGTGAGGATGGCATGCTGAGGCAAGTAGATTTTCATTTAATTCCTCCCCCCTCCCCCCTCCCCCCAAATAGAAATTCAAGTGTTTCTGATAGTTTGTCTCTTCAATAGATTGTTAGAATGCAGAAGATTTTCTGAGACACATTGTACAGAGGTCTTAAATAGTTGTTTTCTGATTCAAAACCACCTGCCTAGTTCTGTTTCTATTGGGTAGTTAGTCCATGGACTGTTGTTATCTGATGGCAGAACTAACAGGTGGATCTGTTTCTCTTGGGTAGTCAGTCCATTATGGGCTGTTGTTATCTGATGGCAGAACCACCGATCTGTTCTGTTTCTCTTGGGTGGTCAGTCTATGGACTGTTGTTATCTGATGGCAGAACCAGTCCCTATTTTTTTTTTCAGCTCTATGCTGTCAGTCTTTTATGGACAGTTATTTTTATCTGATGGCAATTTTAGCTTGCTCTTTTTGTTTTGAAAGTGTGTTGCTTATGCTGTTTGTCATGTATCATCTGTTATTAGTCATAGGGTGACTTTGGTCAATCAATGTTATCATTGTCCTTAGTATTATATTATTAATTCAGCTGCTACTCTTCTCTCTTTGACACAGGGCCCACTACAGACAGCACTAGCTTAATGAAGTCCCAAAACCTTTCACAATGAGCCAACTCAAGAATTGCAGTCCTGAACAGTTTTTGGGGTTTTTCTGTCTTTTCTTAATTTGTTTTTGCCCCAGTTTCAATCACTTGGACACTCATTCAGCTAGACTAACAATAACACTATTTTGTTCATAGATAAACATTGAAATAATCATAATAGTAATATGAATGATAATAATAATGATTAGATTAATGGAAATAATCATAGGAATTATAACCATCAGGATAATGAACATTATTTCTCTAACTATTGTAAATATTTTTATCATTATTATTATTATTATTATTATCATTATTATTGTTATCATTGTTATTATTATTATTATCATTATTATCATTATTATTGTTATCAATGTTATTACTATTTCCATCATGAATTATTAGAGATGCTTGGAAAAAAATGATCTATAGTTCCCTCCAACTCATTATTCTTTCAGTTAAGTGAATTAAGACTTTGTGAACAGTTACTGCTTTATTCTGTCATTCCTGATGACCATAGAAATGGTGAAAGTCCACAGATATTATCCCTCTAAGAGTTTCTCCAGGTGTTTTTTTTTCCTCTGAATTTGGTTACAACAGAATGAAGGGCATCAGAGTATAGTGCGCCCAGCTAGACATGAATTGCATTAATATTACAGGGTCATTTTGCTGTATTCAGGGTTTAATCTTAGCCTTCTACAGACAAGTTTGTTCCTCTAAATGCAAAACACATTTTATCGTTTTTTAAAACAAACTTACAAAAACTGCCAAGAAACAGCTACTAAATTTATGGAAACATGACGAACAAGTCAACTAGACTGTGTACTACACATCATTGAAATCAAAGTATCACTTTAGGAACATAAAATCGCAAGGTCAGTTTCCCATTTTTAGTGCCTGAGAAAAGATCAGGCCACCAGATTACTTCAAATTCTCTGGTTGCTCGTCCATCTCAATTTCCAACAACCATTTTAGTTTACTGGGTGAGAATCGTGCTTGATTTCTTGCCCCATGCTCTTTAATTGGCCGCCTGTAAAGCTTGTTGAGAGTTTAACAGCTACTACTTGCAGCAACCTCCATATTGCCCCGATAGCCTTTCTTCACTCTAATGGTACAGAACTTTGATGACTCAGACCAGAAATAACATCATTCACTCTACCATCCCTGCAATAAAAAACTTTGGATTTTTCTCTCCATACAGGGGGCCGCAAATGTATTTTTACCCTCGCACGTTTATAAAAGCATTCGGCATGCCTGCTAACAAAGCTTGGATGTATGTTTCAGGAACTTAGTATCTTTCAACTCGACACCATTTGCCTGAAACCAAAATAATAATTACGAAAGTTAAGAGATTATTTACTTCTGGAGTGAAATGTACTAAATGATTTGCCCTTTCAAACATAAACCTGAGTTATCAGGTTTTGTCAATCACAAAATTACACGTCGGGTTATTAGTATTCCTTGGGGACCTTCCTATATTATCATAAATATCTAAGACAAGCAGGTCATTTAGCTAGGTAATCTATGTTAAAAACCGCGCTGTACAACACTTAGAATTATTTTCCTCACTCATTTTTCTCACACTGCAACTTCGTGTACTACGCAATTATTACTACGCAGTCATATCTGGTGTCCAATTGGGAGAGCTTATTATTTTTGTTTTAGAGGTGAATTGCGATTTCTTGTATGTCCCCTATTTCGTCGAAGAAAAGCTCGAACAAATACTGAAAGGTTCTGTCCTGGTGTACCGGTTCACAAGAGAATTACCATTGTTCTTTCTTTGTTTAGGAGTCACTGGTGAGCTGTTGTGCATTGTTCGGTCTTTTGTAACTGCTCTTGTGAACCGGTACACGAGGACAGAACCTACTGAAAGTAATGAGTAAGTCACTATGAACAACTAGTGCAAAGTGACAGCACTATCGAGCCAAACTGAGAACTGTTCTTTAATGATTTTTAACATGAACCACCAATTCTTACTATTTTTAATTTCTGCGTTTTAATAGACTTTGACATGTTCTTGAGAAGATATTAAATCGGTTAGCGCTGTTGTTCCCTTCAAAATTATTTTGGTGGAAGCGCCTCAGAAGACACTGGTTTAACTAAAACCATGTTGGGCGACGTTATATTTTGACTGCACAACCCGCAATTAAATTTAATTTTAACAGCTATTCGAGTGTGTGAAGAACGGTAAAGAGCAAAATTACATACCATCGGCCTTTCGATGCACGGACGAATTAAAACTTTTTACAATTCCACTTATCCATTGCTTGTAACTGATAGACCTTGTCCTTATTCTTGCGGGAGGCCGTACGATCTGTTGTCCATTGTAGAACTTGGCAAACTTAGCGCACTTCTTCGAGCGCAACAATGTGATCTTTCGATTCTCTATCTTACTAGCGCAGTTGTGTTGAACATGGACGAATAATACATCGCAGCGTGTCTTGTAGATAGCTAGAGATGCCATGCATGTTTAGGATAAGCGCTGAATATGGACGAGCGTTAAAGCCGCCACTGAAAAAGCACAATCGACCGTTTTTCATTGTAAGGACCAGGTCTTTCACACAGCTGTCAGAATTAAAGAGAGGAAGAACGTCGATCTCGCTCACCTAAGTAGCGAAGTACACCACGAGCGGCGACGATGATCAAACACCTGGAAGATCAGCGTGGTGTCCCTCTACTCTTTGGTATCATAACCAAGAGCGAGCCCTTTCGACTTCTCACTAAGTTTTACGGTTTATAAAACAAAGGCCCCGCTCTACACAAAGCCTTAAAGAATGAAACACTAGAAAAGCTTACTTAGCTTGGAATTATAAAAATTTCCTTTCTTAAAAATCGAAGATTTTCATGGTTTCGTAACTTCGTATTTTTCCAAATTTCCTCTTTTACATGTTATGCCGTTTTGCATTTTCTTCAACGTATAATTTAGTTCAGCGTCGATCATTTATCATCCTTAGAAAAAAATATTCTGATCTTTACGTTTAACTATAAAATTGCTTTGGCTTACATTGTGCGCATAAAAGGAGCGTTAAATTAAACATGAGTTGATTCCACGCGAGGGTTTTACCTGGAAAAATGCCTGCACACGAGAGACACCGACATTACCGCGTGTCCCTTTCTGGAAAACATTCGTGTTATGACAAGAAAGGTCAGCTTAAGGGTTTTGGGTTACCCAAACTATGCAATTTTGACGCCGAAAAGTGCCAAAAAGTAATTACAGAAACTTCATCCGCAACACCTTGAACGTGCTGTGGGCGCGAACTGAGATCTTCTCTTACAGTTAATAATTGCCAGGCGGAACTCAGATCCGGCTAAGCCTAATTTGCATAAATTTTTTTGGTGGGCAAAGCTCGTCATGTATCATACAAAAAAGTACAGACGTCCCGGAAACAATTCAAAACAACACTCACAAGGCAAAACTGCAAACTGGAATCACAGAAGCGTTTTAATTGGTTCTTGATTGATTTATAAGAAATCGGAGGACAGATGACGTCACTATTATTAATTTTCTGTTTCTTTATCATCGTTATAATGAAGAAAGAAAATATAGGAAAGAAAATACAGGGAGATGAAAGCTAAGTGGGCTGCAAAAGGAAAGGAAAGGAAAGGAAAGAGAATATTTAGAAAGACCCAATATCATCAATAAAGGAACGAGATATCTACAATAAGTGGTCTCGGCAAAAAGATGTATACTAACTATAAACCGATAGGAGCTGTAATCCCTTCTCGTGCAGTTTCAAAAGCTATAGCCGAGGCCTACTCTAACTTTTCAATTCTGGGAGAAGTACTCTCATTCGGTTGGCTCCTTGATTCGTATACATGTAGTTTAATTAGAAGTGAATGAAAGAAACCTTCATGGAAAAAAATACTTTTGAGAACATCATCATCATCATCATCATTTTTTATTTGTTTGAGCAGGTTGAATTTATGGCAGCTATATAGCTGATGTGGACCTGCTATTTTCCCCACCCATCCCACTCCAGGGGAGGACATCACACAGTGATCTCGTGCGTGGGAAATTAACGTCTCCTGCCCCTAACCCTGCCGGAGACGGGACCTCCAATTATTCGTCCCTATCCGAGAAGACTAGAATATCTAACCATTTCTTGATGTTAACGTTTGAGAAAGGTAGTATATTCTTCTCAATCATTTTAAGACCTTGAATGTTGGTCCGGCCGAGGCTCGAACCCTCGACCTCCCGCACAACAGTCCAGTGCTCTATCCATTGAGCTAACCGGGAGGCGGTTAGCAAACAAAAATATGTTAATGAAGAAAACCTTAAATTATATTTGTTTTAGTCTTGCTGTCCCTGCAAATAAAAGAGTCGTTTTAAAGTTTGATTCTTTCAAAGCCTTACGGTTTCCTGAAAGACTGGTTTGGGTATAAAAACTTCAAAAACATTGCCCCGTGTGAGGATCGAACTCACGACCTTCAGATTTCCTTTTAGACTATGAGACTGACGCGCTGCCTACTGCGCTAACGAGGCTGTTGTATGTTTTAATCTGTTAAAAAGGTGACGTTTGGAGCGTTAGCCCTTCGTCAGAGCGCTAGCCCTTCGTCATTCGTTCGGACGAAAGACTAACGCTCGAAAAGTCAGCTTTTTAACTCATTACGGTGGCCAATTTACAATTTGAACTTAGTTGATATAATCAAATTACCATGTTACCCCCCCCCCCCAACGCAGCGCCACAGTTTCTTTAGAAACTTTCACCCTTTATATAGTTTTATATCAGTTTTATCTCTGTGAATGAGTTTTCAACGTATTCTTGTAAAGAGTTCGAGAATTTGATAAACTTGCACTCAGGCGTTCAATGGTCTTCAGTGAGACCAAAACTTGACATAAAAGTTCAGAATATGTGTCGCTCGGTTAGCTCAGTCGGTAGAGCATCAGGCTTTTAATCTTAGGGTCATGGGTACAAGTCCCATATTGCGCGATGGTAATGATGATGGCAGCTAATTGTGTCAGATAGATAGATAGATAGAAAATAGCGTACTCCATTCAAGGAAATTGAATATTGATAATGATAATAATAATTATGATAATTGTAATAATAATAATAACAATAATAATAATAATAATAGCAATATTTAGTGAGGGAACCCAACTTGCCATTGTGGTTTTCAGTGGGGCCTTCAAGAATGAATTCATTGCCTAGTTGGTTACGCAATGTTAAAAATATTGAACGTCAATAATCTCTGGTACATTTCCGAAATTTCTATGTATTTTCATTTTCCCCATGATCGTTTTACAGCGCAACCCTTAATTCAGACTGAAATCCTGCTTCACGAGCTAGGTTATGATGCCTTCCGTACTGGGTCAGGGTAGTGTGAGCGAGTCGGATGATTTTTACCGCCATGCTTCTTCAATGGCTCCTGCACAGGTCTCACAGCTGCACCAATAGAAACTTCTTTGTTGAGTCAAGTTGTGAAGGTAAAAAAAAAATTGTTTTCCGCCCGATATGGGACTTGAACCCATGACCCTCAGATTAAAAGTCTGATGCTCTACCGACTGAGCTAACCGGGCTGGACAAAAGATGAAAGGTATTTTCCTCTTCAGAACTGTACGCAGTCTAAATATGGGTTTTGAAAATGCGTATGAAAATCGTCTGGTGATGAGCAGGGTGCTTTATGATGCTGAGACTGCTGTATGGAATCCATCTCCTCCAGAACATGTGTCGCCGGTTAGCTTTGTCGGTAGAGCATCAGACTTTTAATCTTAGGGTCATGGGTACAAGTCCAATATTGCGCGATGGTAATGATGATGGCAACTAATTGTGTGAGATAGGTAGATAGCAGATAGCGTACTCCTTTCAAGGAAATTGAATATTGATAATGATAATAATAATTATGATAATTGTAATAATAATAATAATAATAGCAATATTTAGCGAGGGAACCCAAGTCGCCATTGTGGTTTTCAGTGAAGCCTTCAAGAATGAATTCATTGCCTAGTTGGTTATGCAATGTTAAAAATACTGAACGTCAATAATCTCTGGTACATTTCCGAAATTTCTGTGTATTGTCATTTTCCCCATGATCGTTTTACAGCGCAACCCTTAATTCAGACTGAAATCCTGCTTCACGAGCTAGGTTATGATGCCTTCCGTACTGGGTCAGGGTAGTGTGAGCGAGTCGGACGATTTTTACCGCCATGCTTCTTCAATGGCTCCTGCACAGGTCTCACAGCTGCACCAATAGAAACTTTTTTGTTGAGTCAAGTTGTGTCGATTAAAAAAAAATTGTATGTCGCCCGATATGGGACTTGAACCCATGACCCTCAGATTAAAAGTCTGATGCTCTACCGACTGAGCTAACCGGGCTGGACGTGTAAAATAAGTATGAATGTTTGTCAGCGCTGTATTGAGTCTAAATATGGGTTTTTGAAAGCGCTCATGAAAACCGTCTTGTGGTTGAAAGATGAAAGGTATTTTCCGGCCTCTTCAGAACTGTACGCAGTCTAAATATGGGTTTTAAAAATGCCTATGAAAATCGTCTGGTGGTGAGCAAGGTGCTTTATGATGCTGAAACTGCTGTATGGAATCCATCTCCTCCCTTCTCGTTTTACAATTGTGCAGCGATGTGTGAGCTGTAAAATTAGTCAATTTTGTTAGAAGATTTCTGAATTGAGACTTGACGGATTTAACGTGGCTGTCTAAAGTGCCGATGAAAAGTGAAAAGTGTCAATCCTCACCGCTGCCTTTGACAATAGTATGGTCAAAGGCAGTTCATTTCAATGTTTTAAACCTATTAATCTGGCACTGGTTATTTTCAGGCCTTCTTCAACGGCCATGTCCACGTCCCTTATGCTCACTGTTAATAGTGCCTTATTTCACCGTAGTACATTCGTGATAAGTTGAAATAATACATAATTAAATAAATAGACAAGTAATTGAGATACAATGTCATGTGGACGCTATAACCGTCAGTCAATCATCATAGGAAGTATTATGCAGTAGAATCTTATAGTAATAGTAATATATAGTTAGTAATATAGTTAGTAATATAGTTAGTAATATAGTTAGTAATATAGTTTATTTCTGACCACTTGCAGCCTGAGGCTGAACTACGGGTGCAGTTTAAGGTTGAGAACAGACGTCAGCAGATCAGGCGTCTCTGGCAACCGCTTCAGTCCATCGATCTCACCTTCCCACCCATACCACCCCAGGGGAAGACATCCATCACACAGTAGTCTCGTGTGTGGAAATTAACGTCTCCTACCCCAACCATGCAGGAGACGGGACCTCCATTTATTCAGTCGTCCCTATCGGAGAAGACTAGAATATCTAACCATTTTTTAGTAAGAAATGTATGGTAAATAGGACAATCACACGACTTTTGGAGGGCATATAGTTTATTTGTGGCCCGAGTAGCATCATTTTCGCCCATCGCTCTCAGGGCGGCAAATGCCATTTGCAGCCCGCACTCTGTCATTTGGCCGCGTGTAGTGGTAATAATGCCAACTGATGAAGCCACATGCCAAAGATATTACTTAACCGCCTCGTTAGCGCAGTAGGCAGCGCATCAGTCTCATAGTCCAGCAGGACATCTGAAGGTCGTGAGTTCGATCCTCACACGGGGCAGAATTTTTTTTCAAAGATGTTTTAAGCAACATACTGCAAAATCGTACCATAGTACGATTGTCGCCATATTTACAGTCGGAGTTTTTAAAGTCATTCTACCATTTTAAATAGAACCTCTACCTGACTGAGGAAACCAACGATATGAATAAAAATTAATAGATGTTGCCCACAAAGGGCTCGTTTAGGAACAGCTTGACAAGAAAACTACCTGGATCATCATTATTACAATACAGTATCACAAGAACTTCGAAACAGCTTGTGGTCTGCAACGATTGCTCAACATTCTTTTCCTGACGATGCTCCACACTCAGTGACTTTACAGGAACAAGTCATTATCGAATAAGGAAAGAAAGAGTTACTGATAAAATGAAAGAATGAAAATAAAAAAGTTTATTATTCTGCTTTTACTTAGAGGGGCAAATAATTCATTATCTACGTATGATGCACGAGTACCGCAATTCTAAATATATGAACTTTCATATATTCATTGTATATAATACATTATCTGTTATTCTGGAGTGCTTGGCCATATCTTGCATGACAGGGAAGTCGATTTCAACGTATATCATGCCTGGGCACCACAATGCGACCGCTGTCCTGGCTCTCAGTTAGGGAAATTTTCCATTGAAATTTCAAGTAATCTTTGATTTGGGGATGTTTGCGGCTCATATCAAAGAGAGCAAAAAATGTCGAAGTGAATGTGATTTCTTGGTCTTCATACTCATGTGGGAATACATTAAAAACTACAATGTACTGCATATGTGAATTTGAGGCTTTCTTTTGATAAATTTGCAGAAAACGAATACCGTATGTCAGAGGGCCCGACTTAAACAAAAAAAGAGTTCATTTGGGGTAAAAGACTGGTCCGTATGAGGTTTGAACTCACGACCTCGGCGTTATCAGCACCGCGCTCTGCCGACTGAACTAACGGACCACACCTTACGACAAATATCATAAGTGGAAAATCTTAGTCTTGAGGTAAAGTTTTCTTCATTGCCAACATATAAATTTTTTAAGACGAAGCAATAAGAACGAAATTATAGGAAAAGATAAGGAGATTCCGCGGGTATCCATCAACATGATACAGTGGGTATTTTACCGACTTGTGGTAAATAAAATCGTATTTCTTTGTAAGGTATTGCCAGGCAGAGGTAATTAATTTGTTATAATTTTTCTCTTATATAAGCATGAAAAGGTGTCAAATTAGTAAGATATAGACCAGAGTTAAATAGCGGCTCTGTATTTCTCGTGCAGTTGTCTTGCGTCAGTCGACGCCACTATAAGAACTTGCATGTTGATCGAACTTTGTGAAACATGTTCCAGGTACGTATAACTACAACAACTAAAACTCTGAGACTGAGTTCTTGGAAAATTTTTGTAGACAGTTGCGGTGGCTAGAATATATTCAGTAAGTAACTTGGGGTCAGGCGTTGAAGAAGACATCCCGAAATATTCGTCGCCCGGTTAGCTCAGTCGGCAGAGCATCAGACTTTTAATCTGAGGGTCATGGGTTCAAATCCCATATCGGGCGGAGTTCTTAACTCTTTTTTCTTCCTCTTTGTTGTTGGTTCAGGGCATGATAGCGGTTGGATTCCGTATAGCTAAGACGACTTAAGTTAGAACAGACCGGTTGAGCGATGTACTTTCAGTGGCATGAAGCACTTTTCTCACCACCCAACATTTCTCAGAAGCACCCAGTTAAAATATATACAAAAAAGTACAGTCGTCCCGAGAACAATTCAAAACAACACTCACAAGGCAAAACTGCAAACTGGAATCACAGAAGCGTTTTAATTGGTTCTTGATTGATTTATAAGAAATCGGAAGACAGATGACGTCACTATTATCAATTTTCTGTTTCTTCATCATCGTTATAAGGAAGAAAGAAATTATAGGAAAGAAAATACAGGGAGATGAAAGCTAAGTGGGCTGCAAAAGGAAAGGAAAGGAAAGAGAAGATTCAAAAAGTCCCAATATCATCAATAAAAGAACGAGATATCTACAATAAGTGGTCTCAGGAAAAAGATGTATCCTAAGTATAAACCGATAGGAGCTGTAATCCCTTCTCGTGCAGTATCAAGAGCCATAGCCGAGGCCTACTCTAACTTTTCAATTCTGGGAGAAGTACTCTCATTCGGTTGGCTCCTTGATTCGTATACATGTAGTTTAATTAGAAGTGAATGAAAGAAACCTTCATGGAAAAAAATACATTTGAGAACAAAAATATGTTAATGAAGAAAACCTTAAATTATATTTGTTTTAGTCTTGCTGTCCATACAAATAAAAGAGTCGTTTTAAGGTTTGCTTCTTTCAAAGCCGTACGGTTTCCTGAAAGACTGGTTTGGGTATAAAAACTTCAAAAACATTGCCCCGTGTGAGGATCGAACTCACGACCTTCAGATTTCCTTTTAGACTATGAGACTGACGCGCTGCCTACTGCGCTAACGAGGCTGTTGTATATTATGATTAGTTAAAAAGGTGACGTTTGGAGCGTTAGCCCTTCGTCAGAGCGGTAGCCCCTCGTCATTTGTTCTGACGAAAGACTAACGCTCGAAAAGTCAGCTTTTTAACTCGTTATGGTGGCCAATTTACAATTTGAACTTATGTGAAGGTGTAGTCTGATCGTCCGGGTGAGTGTAGTCCTGAGAAGGAGTGTTGTCGGTGGGAGTGACTGACGTTTTGACAACCTGTGCGGAAGTCATCATCAGAGTCAAGTGAATGATTGTTGTCAGTAGAATGTTCTTATTCCAGTTCGTGTGAAATGATCGGTTGGTTTTGCCGTGATGTTATTGGCTGTAAGACTCAAGTGACGTAAGTCGGTCGTGATTGGTCTGTTTCGATCTGTCGGTAAAGTTAGTTCGTTCATTTTCGGTCGTTTGTGATGTTTATGTCGTGAATGAGTCGTTTGTATGGAGCGGGTAGTTGTTGACATCTGTTTAGGGGAGTCTGTTCTAAGTTAGTAAACCAGCTTTCCAGTGTCTGGCGTTGAAAATAGTCAGTGCTGTAGGTTAGGCATTGCGCAGAGTCCCAGTCAATGTTGTGGTTGGTAAGTCGATGGTGTTCAGCAATGTGATTGCTGACATCACCTTTCCTCGTCGCCCGTCTGTGTTCAGTCAGTCAAGTAGCAGTCAAATAGCAAGTAGAGGCAGCAGGATGTTTTGGACATGTCAGTAACAGGGGTGCAAACAAGCGGACAGGAAGAGCCGAAGATAAGGCAGTTTTTGGACATGGAAAAGGACCCATTGATACCACGCCAAGCCAGAACCAGGAAATGATAAAAGGGCGGCAAGACCCTGGGATCAAAGGAGAAGGGACGAGGAAACACAACCGGAGGGGGTTCACCAAAAGGAGAATGACCCCAAAAAGAAAAGAAGGAATACCAGTCAGATGGGGAGGAGGCGAGCCTCCACACCCACTGGCCAAGGAGAGCCCACACTTTGTAACGAACATCTACCACAGAGAAACCACCAAAGAGGGGAGGCTGGATCACGGCAGAGCGGGCCACAAGCTCCCGCTTTCCGGACCAGAAAAAGTAAAAAACTAAACAAGACAGCTCTCTCCCCGCCCAGACCGGCATGTGGACGAGGGATGCCACATACCAGACCCGAGCGAGGGTAAGAGTACTGATCACCAGGGCCTTGCCGCGAAAGGACAAAGAACGAGAACGCCGAGATTTGAGAACACGATCCACCGCATCGATATGAGGACGCCAGTTCGCCTCTTCCAAGTTCCCATGTCCAACAAAAACACCCAAGATCTTCAGCTTGGAGGGTGACCAGTCTAGGTCAACTGGGGGGTCAGTCAGACCAACCCATTGGCCCAACCAAAGACCCTTTGACTTTCCCTGATTCAGCTTTGCACTAGAGGCCAACTCAAAAGGGGCGTAAAATTCGAAAACGGCCTTTATAGCTTTGTCAGATGAGAGAACGAGGGAGGTGTCGTCCGCATACTGGGAGATAGGTGATAGCGGAGGGTAACCAGGTAAGGAAAGGCCAGAAATTCGCGGATTGGCACGGATATTGGCTGCCAATACTTCAGAGAACAGAACGTAAAGTAATAGGGACAGGGGGCACCCCTGTCGAACACCCCGCGAGAGGTCAAAAAAGGGGGGAAGGTAACCATTGACGTTTATGGTGCTCTGAACCCGATGGTAGAAAAAACGGACCCAGGAAATAAAGGAGGGGCCGAAGCCCATAGCGGAGAGTGTGGCTGTCATGAACCACTAATCGACCCGATCAAAGGCCTTTTCCTGGTCTAAGGACAGGATAGCCGCAGGGGTCCCGGTGGACATGGTGTAATGTAAAACGTCGCGGACGAGGGCAACGTTTTCGCCAATAAACCTGCCAGGTACGCCGCAAGTCTGATCCTTACTTACTACCAAATGGATTACCTTCAGGAGCCGACCAGCAATGGCTCGAGACGCTATCTTATAATCTACATTTAGGAGGGTGATTGGCCGCCAGTTCCGTGGATCTAGATGGTCACCCTTCTTAAAAGTTAGTGTTATGACCCCTCTACGCAGAGAAAGGGGGAGAGAACCACTGTAAACAGGCGTTAAGGACCGAAACTAGATCCCGAACGAGAACATCCCAGAACCTGAGGTAGAACTCGGCCAGGAACCCATCATGGACACCAGGGGCTTTGTTCTTTGCCATCCCTTTAAGAGCCTCAAAACACTCGTACGCGGTGAGGAGTCCGTCACACTCACGAGCCTGGTCTAAGGAAAGGGAAAACGAAAGGTTGGACAATAGGGAAGCTTGGGCCAGGGGGTCTGTTGGAGCAGCGGAGAACAGATCAGAGTAAAAGGAATTGAGAGTAACACACAAGTCCTCTGGAGAGGAGACAATGGAGCCTCCGCTCGTCCTCAATGCAGGGATCCAACGATCCACCCCACGCTTCTTTTCAAGACGGAAAAAGTATGCCGTGGAGAGTTCCCCCTCCTCCACCCACCTGACTCGAGATCGGACCTGGGTACCGTGAGCCGTTACACGGTCCAAGGCCGCGAGTGCTGCAAGAGCCGACTGATACGGTGCAACAACTGAAACCATTCCAGTGTCCATTTTGGCCTTCAAGTGATCAATGAGTTTGACAAGCACATCCCGGTTGCGTTTTTTAGTTTTTTTAGGTTGAGGTTCTTCCCTGACAGTAGGTAATGGTTAACCCTTTTAAGCGGTTTTTGCCGTCATCCCACCATTTCTGGATAGAAGAGAAGGCCCTTCTAGACGCCTGCCAAGATAGCCAAAAGTCTGAAACCAGCCTGACGTAGTCGGCTTCTTTCAGGATGGCCGTGTTGAATTTCCATAAGCCAGGGCCGGGAGGAATGGAATCGGGGATTGAGGGCGAGGTAAGAACCAAACAATGATCAGAAAAAGGGCAGGGGAGCACAGAACACGACATGACAGATGGCACCCAGGAAAAGGGGATGCCTACCAAGTCTATCCGAGAAGCCAAGGAACCATTCCATTTCGTCCAGGTAAGCACAGGGACCAGTGGAAGTAGATAGCGAAAAATGTCCAATACACAACAAGGCATCGAACAAGCTTTGGAGAGAAACTGAGCACTCCCGGGACTGATCGGAAGGATCGGATCCCCGCCTATCCAAAATACGATCAAACACGGCATTAAAATCACCACACAAGAGTGTTGTTACAGTAGGGTCCACTCGGGGTGGATATTGTCCGAAAAAAGGTCTCGTGTAGGATTGCGATTCGGCGTGTACAAACAAACCACACGGAAGGACTTGGACAGGAAAAAGAATTCACATTGAAGAAGACGACCATCAGTGTCACACCAAGAATTGACTAAAGATAGGGTGGGGCGAAAGAGGATTATGCACCCACAAGAATGGATAGAACCAGGCGAACACACAGAGCCAAAACCAGAAGACAGGAACCAAGAAGAGCACTCGCTCGTAGATATGCAATGTGTTTCCTGAAGACAGACCAAATTCACATTCACATGGAGAGATCGCAACCACTGCTCAAGACCTTCGCGCTTGGGCCGGTCTCTAATACCATTGGCATTCAACGCGATTACAGTTAGAGTCATGAGGAAAAGGTGAAAGACCCTCATGAATACCAGGGCTGGCGGCTTTCGCTTCCTTTTGGGAAGATTGGGCACGGCCTGGGACCGCTTAGAAGTGGCACTGGATAACTGAACGGAGGTCAGGGTCACCACTCGCTTAGGAGCTTTACCAGGACGCCTTCTGTTGACGGTTTGGAAATTGTCGGAAGACACACTCCGCGCAAGGAGGGAGGGGAACTCAGAGTGTTAAAAATATTGAGCGTCAATAATCTCTGGTACATTTCCGAAATTTCTCTGTATTGTTATCTTCCCATGACCGTTTCACAGCTCAACCCTTAATTGAGACTGAAACCCTGCATCACGAGCCACGTTATGATGCCTTCCGTACTGAGTCAGGGTAGTGTGAGTGAGTCCGATGATTTTTACCGCCATGCTACTTCAATGTCCCCTGTATAGGTCTCACAGCTGCACCAGTAGAAACTTTTTTGTTGAGTCAAGTTGTGTAGGATTAAAAGTTTGATGCTCTACCGACTAAGCTAACCGGGCTGGACAAAAGATGAAAGGTATTTTCCTCTTCAGGACTGTACTCAGTCTAAATATGGGTTTTAAAAAGAGCCAATGAAAACCGTCTGGTGGTGAGCAAGATGCTTTATGATGCTGAAACTGCTGTATGGAATCCATCTCCTCCCTTCTCGTTTTACAATCGTGCAGCGATGTGTGAGCTGTAAAATTAGTCAATTTTGTTAGAAGATTTCTGAATTGAGACTCGACGAATTTAACGTGTCTGTCTTAAGTGCCAATGAAAAGTGAAAAGTATCAATCCTCACTGCTGCCTTTGACGATAGTATGGTCAAAGGAAGTTCGTTTCAATGTTTTAAACCTATCAATCTGGCACTGGTTATTTGAGGCCTTCTTCGACGGCCATGTCCACGTCCCTTATACTCACTGTGAATAGTCTGATAGTGCCTTATTTCACCGTATGTACATTCGTGATAAATTGAAATAATAAATAAATAAATAAATAGACAAGTAAATAAGATATAATATCAGGTGAACGCTATAACCGTCAGTCAATCATCGTAGGAAGTATTATGCAGTAAAATCTAATAGTATGGTAAATAGGACAATCACACGACTTTTGGAGGGCATATCATCTATTTGTGGCCCGAGTAGCATCATTTTCGCCCATCGCTTTCAGGGCGGCAAATGCCATTTGCAGTCCGCACTCTGTCATTTGGCCGCGTGTAGTGGTAATAATGCCAAACGATGAAGCCACATGCCAGCGATTATACTCAACCGCCTCGTTAGCGCAGTAGGTAGCGCGTCAGTCTCATACTCTATTTAGATATCTGAAGGTCGTGAGTTCAATTCTCACATGGGGCATTCGTTTTTAAGTACCTGGCAATTTAACGGGAGGAAGTGTGGCTTTGAAAGAAACAAGTCTTAAAGCATATTAATAAAGTTTAAAAAAAAAGTGGTGTTGCGTCGGTGGAGGAGTGTAACAAGATCATTTTGGTTTTATCAACTGAGTAAATTGGCCACCGTAAAGAGTTTCAAAGCTGACGATTCGAGCATTAGCCCATCGTCAGAACGATGTTAAAACAACTCCTTTACTTGCATGGCCACCAAGGATCAAAACCATTATACTTTTTATTTTATTTTTTATTTAAACAATTTGACTTCAATATCTTTTTTCATAAACAATTCTCTTATTCATTTCAAATCAAACTAATATTTTTAACCAGTGACCCTACAAAATGGGGTAACTCCCACCCGGAAGTGAAGAGTAAGGACTATGGCTCGACCATGGCTTTTGAAACTACGTAATAAAGAAGAGCATACGTGTAATTTGTCCTTAGTTAAATTTTTTCCGAGGTGGATTTCAACTTGCATCTTGTTCCTTTACTAAAGATATTGAGTCTTCTTAAAGGCGCCTCGTCCTTTTTCTTTGTAGCCCACTTTGCTTTCATCTCGCTGTATTTTCTTTCTTCTTCATCAAGTTCTTTAAGAGCTTTCATTGTTTGCCAGATGTTGAAAACAATTTTGGCGTCTTTCTGTTTTTCCTCTGAAGAGACATCCCCATGTTCTCTTTGCGGTTCTTGTTGAGCCCGCTGTCGCTCTAGGACAGCTTGGTGGTTCTTGATTGCTAGCCAGTCTTCGTAAGTCTTGTAATGTGGATTTAGCCATTTTGCCAACTGGTCTATCTCCTCTAGTCTTTTTCGTTCTTTTTCTGTGGTAACCCTCTGGACTAACTCAATTTGTTTTTGCTTTTGTTTGTCCTGCAGCCACACCTCAAAGGATTTTCCACTGCCTTTTGAAGTATTTTTGTCTCTCTCGCAGTTATTTTCTGAATCTTTAGTTATGTTAGCACTGGCTTTCTTCTCTGCCAGCCAGATTTCGTATGATTTTCCAGAAGTGATTTGTTTACGCACTTTGTTTCCTTCCCCTGACGCGCTTTGATCTCGTGATTCCGTTCCATAAGTCATAGCGCTCATGGGTCTTTTTTCTAGCTTTGTTTCCAGCCAGCGATCAAACGTCAAACCACTGGAACTGATAAATGTCTTTTTGTTTGATGTCGAAGATTCGGAATTTGTGTGGAAACGCTGCGACCGTTTGCCGTTCAACCATCTCTTAAAGGATTCAGGGTCGATACTCTTTCCGAGCCTACTTTTCTGCGCAGGCGCAGTGTCGGGTCTCTTCTTCTCTTGGGATCGTTTCATTTGAAGCCAGTCGTCAAAAGTGCGGGCAGATTTCCTTATCGAATATTCCCGAAGAATGTTATTTTCGTGCTCGGTTTCGTGGTGTTCTTCAGATCCACTCACATGCTGTCCACGAGTGGTAGACTTTTCACGCGATTCGGAAATCAGTATGTCAAGTTTGCGGATTCCATCCGATCTTCCTGAAGGTGGCCTAATACGGAAAACAGACAAATAAATTAGTAAATGAAAAAATTATAAACTACGTAGGTATCATAATTTTCGCTGATTATATTATTCCACTGTGCACTGCATGTCATGTATGTGTGACAATCTTTTCTCGTGATTTTTTGTCTCGTGTGTGTTGTTTCCAGAGTGAGTACCATGCAACACTTCGATTCCTCGGGGAAGTTGGTGTTCCTGTGTATCCTTATGCTCCATTAAGCATCGCATGATTTTGTCAAGGGATTAAAAAAGTGCAAAAGGCGCCTGACTCTCGCCTTTGGATGCACATTCTAGTTTCATTCTCTTCAAGAGAAACCTCACATACGTCATAATTTGGATATATTAACAAAGTTGAAATGGTAAATTGGCCACCGTAACGATTACAAAAGCTGACGTTTCGAGCGTTAGCCCTTCGTCGGAGCGAATAGAGGAATCTCACATACGTCAATTTCGTAACCAGACCCCTAATTGTATGTTCAGCTGTGGGAAGTCTTGGAGAAGGATTGTATTCTCGTATGTCCCGCGAAGTATCTTGGATAAAGTTTCCATAAGGTAAAGAGGTTGTTTTCATGTCCGGTATAGATAACACAAGGCTTGTTAGGCGATCCTATTCTTATCGATTTAAGCACTGCTATCGACGCAAACCACTTGGCTCAGCGAGTATTTTCATTACCTCTCAAAGTCACGTGGTCTAGTCTCCGCTGGAGTGTCACGGTCATCTCCTTTAGGATCATCCTGCTTCTCATTCGTAGATGAAACTGTATCAAAAGAGTTGAAGACAAAAAATATTATAATTCGATCGAACGGAGGAAATGACTAGAGACTCACGTTCTTCATGGAAGTCCTCATTAGATTCAAGGGAAAAGTTGTGTGTCATTGGAATGTTATTGATTTGGTTCGTTCAAACTTATTGGGCATTTTCATCGCGTTATTATTGTTTCATTGAATTTTGTATTGGTTCGTTGGTTTGGATCCGTCGCAAAAGTTTTGTCGTACTGTTTGTTTCGTTCCAATTCGTCATTTTCATACAATGGGTAAATACACTTGCTAATTTTTTTTGGCGCGGCTGGTTGTTGAAAACTGTTTGGAAGAGACTTTTCTAAGCTTGTAAATCACCTTTCAATAAAACTTGAACGAAATAAACTATAGGAGATGATCTTCACGGTGGGTGAAAATTCTCATAATTCTGGTCAGTTAAGAGAGCACTTCATCGTATTCTCTTTACGCTACGGCCACCATTAGAAAGAGGAACTACAGGTGAATCCAAAATTAAACAGTTTGAATCAGCATTCCTATGCGGTGTTCTTTTATAAAACCAAGCATTACCAGTGCCTTCTGTAGTCCTTAGGCCTCCATTTACCGCTGTTTCCAATTCATCCTTGTTGTTTGCTTCTCTCACAATTTCTACTTCATCATTCGAGATGTTCTCTAACTCTAGTGTCTCTGGTTCCGGTGTTTCTTTTTTCTCTTGTTCTTTGGATTCTTTTTGCGCATGTGCTGGCAGTTGACCACCTTCTTTTAAGTCCCGAAGCTCTTTTCGGTATTTCTCAGCGATATGCATCAAGGGAAAATGAAGTGGATTTGATCGGCGTTGCTCATGACTCTGAGTCCGACGGATATTCGGCTTGTCTTCGTTGATATTCGGCTTGTCTTCGTTAATAATCACGTGTGGAAGGGTGAGAGAGGGTGACTGGTGGAAGAAAAGAAAGTGTTAAGAAGCAGCGAGAAGAGTGCCGTTTGCCTACAATATTTAAGAATAAAAATAGAGCTTTTCGATGGTGCGTTGTATATATAACAGAGACTGAAAAAATTACAGTTGCTATTTAGACCGAAGGTCAATATCAAAGGAGTAAATGTGATGAAGTCATACCAAAGCTTGCTCCTTGTTGTTGTTCTCATCAAGTTGATCACTCGTTTTTCCACTGAGTTGTAGCCTTGTCGAATGTACTGAGAATTTCCCATTTCTATTAAAACAAAAGACATTAAGTTGAGGAGACAAATAGATCCTTGTAATTGTTCGAAAGGAAACCCCCAGATAATAGTTTACAGATTGTGAAGGACATAACAAACAACGCACCAAAAAATACAAAAAAGAGAAGTGCAACGACAAACCTAAAGGGACGTGAAAGGGCCATCATCTCGACTACAAATGACGGGCAAACGGGGCACGGGTAGGCATTTATAGATTATGCTAGTAAAAGTGGCATATTATGCTAGTAGCATTGCTTTTTTTTGGCCAAATTATGCTAATATTATGCTCTTTTTTCCAAATTATGCCACCGTTTTTTTAAATTATGCTCTTTGAAAAAATGCAAGTAAGTCTAAAATATATATTTTTTAACTAGAAGCCGTTCGTCTACAAGAAAGAAACGCAACAAATCCACAATGAATTTCAAATAAACATGTGGTTCAGGTTAGACCCGGGCTCAGTGCTTCACAGTGAACTACAAATGCTACTAGTTTGACTAAAACTTTAAAATCGATTAAGGTCACCAAGTGCTTGGGACTAGAGACAAAATTATCAAATAATGGCATCAAAAATGATCTGATAATTATCAAAATGCGCAAATTATGCTAGCACTGCTACTTAGCAGAAATTATGCCAGTTTGCTCGAATTATGCCAAAAATTATGCTAGCATAATCTATAAATGCCTAGGCACGGGCCTATGGGCCTAAAGACTAACGGTCTTACGTGCGTACGGGTTTACAGGCTTACGGGTCCCGGGCTAACTGGTGTAAGGGATTACTGGCTTACAGACCTCTAGGCCTGCACGCTAACTGGCTTTAGAGATTACGGACCAGCACATAAATTATTTCCATGTAATTTCATTGATTTCTAGTGGAAGAAAATAAAGATCAATTTGATTTGAAACATTTTAAAACAAATAAAAAAATTGTGAGCCTCAACATCTACCAAGAAGAAAAACATTCATTGGTTCTATTTTTATGGGATAGGCAGCTCAAACACGACACGAACCATTCCGTGATCTGTAAATAAATCAAGCGCATACGAAATGCACATAACCTGCGAATAAAGAGGCTGACAGCTTCCCACGGTATCACCACTCACCTATGGTATCAGCTATGTCAAGCTGAATCGTGCGCAGCGCAGCCAGTTTTTTTAAACCGTCGTACTTGAAATGATGACGTCAAATGTTACTCAATAATGATGTAATGATGTCATTTCACCACTATTTCCACACACATAGATTTTAACGTCGTGTTCTTGAAACAAGACGTTTTATCAAAACCAAATAATACAAAGACCGTGCAAACGATTCGGTTTGTAAATTGAGCTTGACCTTCTGAAGCTGATCAATCAATCAATTTCAGTTAATTGCCCAGTATTTCAAGGTAACCAAGGTTTTGACTGATTTTAGTTTTAAGCTTTAATAATTCCTTAATCCCGGAGATAAAGGAGAAGAAAGTTTTCATTTACGTATAAATTATCCGGAAATATCTAATCCTTTTGCAAAGAAGCATCACTGGCCCGTTTCAAAAGCACTTTCATGGTTTCATTACCTCGACATTATTTAGCCTTTTCATTAGGGGAATTAAGTGTACAATTGGTCTTGAACAAACGAACAGTAGATTACATATAGATATTTATGCTATTGTGGTTTAACAGCGTTCGGGATCATGGTCCACCAAATGTTAAGCCGACAAACGCGATATTTATTCTCACTAAGCGTTGAACTTACAGGAACTTTTGTGGGTAACATTATACATTATACACCTACCTTCCTAAATTTTCCATTGTCTCACTTGATTCTCTAGTCAAGCTTCTCGTAGACTGTGGGCGAAAGGTATGTAGGTTCCATTGATAAAGCCAAATTCGTCTTTCGCAATAAACATGACCATTTTCACTAGCTAAGGCCAGAGGCGTTTTGCCCTCGATGTCTATTTGATTACAAATGGCGCCTTCGCTGAGCAGTAGAGACACGCAGCCCACAAAACCCTGGTAAGCCGCCACGTGCAACGCGCTTCTTCCAAAAACGGTTTTACCGTTGATATCTGTAGCTCCGCGGTTGATAAGTTCTAGTATAAGACCGAGGTAACCACGGTGGCAAGCGATAAACAAAGCGAAAGTTGCGCGTTGAATAACCAATTTGTTCCAAAGAGATATGTCGTAGCCTTGAAATTTGTCCTCATCCAGAAATTGAACACCGTTCTCGAAAACATCGTAAATATCTCCCCGCCAACACGCTTCAAACAGGCCAAGGTAGTTCTGTTCGAGTTTGACCCTAACAATACAGCCACGTTTGAGGTGATATGTTTTCAAAGCATCCTGATCGCGTAGTTGTACATTCATAAAAAACAAAGTAAAAATGTTTGCCGGTATGCCAGCTTTGAGCTCCACTCTTGATTTCAGTTGATACACGAACATTTCGCGTGATAATCTTTTGACGGTGCATATATCATCTGAAGGGAGAGCCATGAAGATCTGAAAAGTCTCTTTTACGTCGGTCATGTTAAGCTACCGAAAAATTGTCGCGACTTCACCGTCCCACACCTGAAAACAAAAATTACGTAAAAAATTTTAACACTCGCATCGGAAATCAAGAATTGCACGGTAAACACAGTAAATTAAACTAACTCGCAGTTGGTTCGCAAGTCCGGACTTTTTGATATCGAGCTTAACGATCTGAATTACTTAAGCATGATAATCCACCATGATTTTGAGCTACCAATTGAAGCAGGGGTATTGACACATCTTTTGTGTGTAGGTGACAGGTGTAAATTTAAAAATCGAGAAAAAAGTAAAAATATATGTAGATATAATAATCCAAGCTTTGTAAAGACACCGGATTACTCGTCTTTCAGATCACTCACATTAGCAATTCGAGGTACACTTCTGACAAAAGACCCATTGACGGCCAATACTGGGCTCATTCTTAATTTTGCTTTGTCGCCTAAAATTAGCGAAGTCAATTTGTGTTGGCAATAAACCATTCTTAGAATAACTCGACTGTACGTATTTTAATCTTTGCAAAAAACCTGAAGAAATCGAGTATAACATAATTACTTATAAAATAGGACAAAACTGAGATGGGCAAAAAGCCGTGCAGGCTTAACATAATTTATACAGCGAAATTTAAAGCTGTAACAATGTATATTTGCGCACTTTTTCAATTCAGAATTGAGCTGGCAGCTGTGCAAAGTGTATTTCACAGGTTTTTGAATCACCGTGGATACAGTGATGAAAAACGTAACTTTCATAAGAACCAAAATGTAAATAAAGATTTATGACTCGTTCTTTCTCCTCTATTCAACAACATTCAGTTTTAAGGAGGCGACAGTAAAAAAGCGTAATCGCCAATGCAACTAAACCGTGCAAATCAGCAATTAACAATTAGTTCATGCTTTAGCGTGCACTATCGAGTTATGGAGCACGCGGGAAGTTTGGAGAGCACGAAAGAAGCGTAAGAGTTGCCCGAGGCGATAGCCGAGGGCAACTCTAGCTTCTTGAGTGCTCTCCAAACTTCCCACGTGCTCCATAACTCGATAATGCACAGCTCAAAGCATGAACCAATTGTTTTAGAACATAGCCGGTGGAATTGTGCATCAAATGCGACGCGAAGAACGGACAACAATATCAGTTGAAGCGAATCGTGACGGCGCTGATGCCGAGTCTCCTTTTCCATTGTTTTTCTCTTTTTCTGCCTCATTTAAGAACTCTAGCCCATGGGAAAAGGTCGAAACATTGTCTTCGTTTTCGGACTAGCAGGCCGAGTTTCTGTTTGTATCCATTATTGTCGCGAAATGTATTATTTTTCCCCGCACTAGCAATGGCCGCTCGCGCGAAAAAAAAATTTCTGGCGAAGTCGGATTTGCTGACGCTATCAGCGTGCACTATCGGGATTTTGAGCACGCTTACGTATAGTGAATTTGATTGCGCGACTCTGCTAGCTATGTTCTAAACCCTGTTAGAGTATCTTGCGAGTAAGCTCTTATCAGTAGAGCTTGGGCACGAGCGCTTCCTTCGCGGCCTGCGGGACCGAGCTGGCGAGATGTCTGTTAGGGGTCTAGGACTTATTAGTGCCAGATCCTCTCCTCGACTCCTCTGAAATCTTCCCGCGCGCGAAGAAACGCGCGTCCTGAAGTGCTATGAGGGTTCACTGGCAACAGCTGGCTGCTCTTACTGAAGCCCCAAAGGCTCGTAATCCTTTTTCGAATAATAACGTACACCAGGTAATATTTGGGAAGCAGAGAGTTCAGCAAAGAAACGTAGCACGACTATATAGAGCTCGAGATTAGCTATCTTTAACTTATTAATCGATCGCCAAACAGGCCACCTCCAACTCTGCTGATCTTTTGAATCACTCATAATAAAAAAAATACATATGTTCTCATATGCTTCAACAATGGTTCCCTAATTCCTCAGTTGATGGAGCATCGGAGCATGAAAGCGACACCACAGGGTACTCAGATTTTTCTTTTGTTTCACACTAGTGACTTGCTTAACATCGTACATCCTTTTAAAGGAGCTATTATTATTATTATTATTATTATTATTACTGTTTTCAATTTTTTTGTGAGAGAGAGGGAGAGGGAGAGAGAGAGAGAGAGAGAGAGAGAGAGAGAGAGAGAGAGAGAGAGAGAGAGAGAGAGAGAGAGAGAGAGAGAGAGAGAGAGAGAGAGAGAGAGAGAGAGAGAGACTGGAGAGAGAGAAAAGTAGTTCGATTATCCTTTGCACCGATGTCTACCGTGCACCTGGACAACAGACAAACCGACTGCGCCAACGAGTAAACAACTTGAGAAAATTAAATATCAATCAATGATAAGCACCACAGGGATGTGTCTACGTTCTAGATATCGATTATAGAGATCTACAGACGTGACTGGGTACGTGATTTGGATTGCCGCTATTTTGTTATGGTGCAAACGAGTCGTCGAAAATTTGGCAAACTGTTGAAGAAATTTGGATAATTTGTTTAGATTAAATTAAACTGTCTCCCCAAAGGTGCTCAAGAAAGGATATGGCTTTGAATAGCGGTGCTTATACGTCCTGTTGATCCTTTGTAAAAATGTCTGTTCTATATATCTTTGCCCAACATTAAAATATTCAGGTAATGAGAATGAAGAAGTGAGGGTAATGTCATCCATAATTGCTCCATATTCTAACGATTAACAAATAAAGAAAGAAAAAATGGTCATCAGATATACGTCGAATCAGTTTTTAGTCTAGCAAAGTTAAGCCTTAGTTAAAGCACAAAAGATCCTTAAATTTCACCCGATACTACAGATTCATAAAATAGTAATTGAATGAGTTGATTGTTTTATAAGATGTAATATAATTAACCGAAACAAAGCTGTCCATAAAGCCATTGTGGAACGTGCTTCTGACCACTGCAATGTTTGTTTTCTTTATGGTAAAAAAAATTCCTTTGTCGCCAGAATAACAAATGGTGTGCAGTGATTTCTACCGAAGGCTACGCAAAAATTTATTTCAAGTCATACTCAGAAAAACTGTAACGAGAATTGAGCCGTGATAGAGATATTTAGGTTCTTCAATAAAAAGTGTATGGCATCATCTCAGCAATGCCAGTTTACTAATGTGTAAGATGACCCGACAGATGTACTCGTTATATACTGCAGCGCAGGGATCACGTACAAAGGCAACATGCGATCAAACCAGCTTAAAATCGTAGTACTTATTAGGATCTTAACGTGTTTTTTTCAAATTTACCGAATAAAAGGAGATATACCCAAATCCATTTAAGTTCCCGAATGTTCCAGTCCAGTTTCTACTGCACGCAAAGAAACTTAACTGAAATCGTGTAAAATTTAACCAGCGTCAAAAAACTGGAACCGGCTTCGTTTCTTTTTTAGTCTTTAGGCCACGTTTAGATTGAACTGATCACAGTTTATTTAAAACGATTTTCCTGAAGCTTGTAGTGCTTTTTCTTCCTTTTACATTCTTTTGATTCATTAGAAGCTAAACGGTAATTAATAAATATGAAAGGAATCAACCCTGCTTATTAATTTTCGTTCCAGACGATCCAATCACCTTCATTGTATCTAAATCGTGAGAAATTTATTGGAAATTTTCATACAGCTTACCTTTCTTATAATGATCCTTGCAAACAAACCCAACATTAGAAGCTGCGAGTGATGTTTGAATTACTGCAGTAACACTTGGTATATTGAAATCACTTTGTAAACATAAACACTGTGGTTGACGCAAACGCAATCGAGTGTGGCGTGACGCAAAATGCACGATGGATGTCACGTTTTCCAATTTGTAAGAGGTAACCTATCTTCATGAACTTGAAAAAAAGAAAAACCAAAAAAAAAAAAAAAAGACCACTGGATGCCTTCTTATATACCTTTTTCAGAAAGAGACAGGCCATTTTACTGTGAAGAAACGCGGGGAAAATAAAAACAATGAAGCGTCGCGACCGTAACCTGCGTCGCAGAGAGTCTAAACCGCCGGTACAGACAGTACGGACTAAATCGGGGATTGTGTGACACGTCCCGCTGCAACGCAGTCTACGCGACCGATGTCTATGGAAATTATTTTCAGGTTTAGAGGGCCGAGGGAAAGAAAGCCTTGATTAAGGCTGAAGATTAATTTTAAGCCTGGCTCCCAAGACGTCCCTGCTGAGCGTTTCCCTCCTTACCCAAAAAACATTGTCACGTAAAAGCTTACATAATTGTTGCTCATCATTATAATTTTGTCAAACCGAACATCGGATCTGGCGGTGTAAGTCATGATGCAGACAAGTCAGAAATGAAAATGACTTCGATTCGAGAACAAACCCTAAGGACTCTATAAGAAGCGTCTATCTTCTCTCTTCATAATTTGAATATATCAACAAAGTTGAAATGGTAAATTGGCCACCGGTACGATTATAAAAGCTGACGTTTAGAGCGTTAGCCCTTCGTCGGAGAGAATATCTTTTCCCTTCATTCGAGAAAAAGAGTCATCACATTTTCAGGGCCCATATTTTTCACAAAAATAATCAAAGAGTTTGAATTTGACATTTTGGACCTTTATTGCAGTATGAAATAGAACATGAAATAGAGTTTAGTTTAGCAAGGCCACTTGAAGAATTTCTACTCTAATCAGCGTTGGTCCAATGTCCTTCACGGTCTGCATGTGCCGCTTACTAACCCAGCAACTAACAAAATAACAATATTCTCAAAATAATCCGAAAATTTCCGTATTGCATACGTTATCGCCAGTTATTTTGGGGGTCAAAGCTAACGGTGCGCCAGAAATCCTTGAAACAGGTAAATGTGCTTGTGGTTGTTGATTCAATTTTTAAAATGGAAACCAGTCTTCATTCATTGCATCGCCAGGAGGGGGAAGAGCTCGGACGATTTGGGGGAGGGGCACATGGCTTTCAGGGGGGTTTAGTCGTTGCTGACAGAGTATAACAGGGGGAATAAAGCAATAAAGGTTAGCAAATTGGCTATCAGTGAGGGGGTAAGGCAGAGTACTACAGAGCCTTAAGCATGTTATGGGGCAATTATGTAAAACTTAATGTGACACAACAAAATCTACCAACTCCTCTACTCAGGGGATAAATAATGACCAGTCTCCAATTGGTGTGCAAAGAAGTTATCTTTGTGGACAATTTTCGACTCATGGTCACAGCGATATGAAAAAGGTACTGGATTTCCAAGTTTGCAAAAATTAAGGAGGGACAACTAAGGTTGGATGGAAAACTGTAACGTCACAACTGAAAAACTCATGCAACATACCTGTCGGCAACATGAGAAGGCACAGTTTTTTTCCATGAACTCGGCATAGTAGAGACAGAAGTTCAGGCGCCTAGCCATAATACGACAATAGCCTTCATCCCCAAGGATATCCGTCTTGTAAACACAGAGATCTGTTTTTGATCTTTTGTTTTTTGTTTTGAATTGACAGAATATGTTTTAGTAGGGAAAAAAGATTGGTGTGAGAGTAATCCACGCGAGTGATTCGCGTGGTTCACGCGAGGAACTCGTCACTGAACACCTTATCGGAGAGTAAGACAAACTAGAGTAACAGTCCGCCGATTAGTTTGGAGAAGAAAAGAGAACAAAAAATCTAGACGAGCATAATGACTGAATAGGTGAACAGGATGAAATACAAGCGTAAGGGAACAATTGGAATGTATAAGACCAGGAGTCAAGTTGAATTGCATCGACACCAGAATGCCCATAGAGGGTCCATCAATTATAAGCTTTAACATTCTCCCTCGGGCAACACACGGGCATGTGACCGTCGCCTGGGAGTTGGGAATTTGAACCTTGCCCGGCTGGGGTGGGGAATTTGAACCGGAATCTTTCCAGTGGAATACAAATCTTAAAATATGGAGGTGTTTGAACACAATATGGGGCATTTGAACACAATTTTTGCCCCGAGGGACGGGTTTTTGAACAGAATAACCTTCAAAAGTCTAATGTTAACGATAATAATGATAATAATGATGATAATGAACACAATTTTTTGCCCCGAGGGACGGGTTTTTGAACAGAATAACCTTCAAAAGTCTAATATTAACGATAATAATGATAATAATGATGATAATGATAATAATGACAATGATAAGATAGAACACGGCTTAGTATCTAAATTATAAGTTTTACGGAAGTCAATGTTACTTACCAGTTTCAGGTGAACTTGCAAACATGTAACAGCAAAAAAAATTCAGATGAGGAGTGAGCTTTAATCGAGTTTAACTTCACTTCTGATGTTTCTCTTTGTAACAATCAGATTCTTAAGATTCGCATGCGGTCTACAAGAATCATCGAGTTAATTATTACTTCTCGGGTAAGCTGAAATATTTTACCTCATGTTAAACTCGAGACAGTGGGTTTTTTTCATCATATGGAGTTTTTTTGTCTTCCGGTCAAAGGACTCATTACACAGCGGTAAAACCAGAAGGGAGGAACCAGTAAGACTGAGAGCCCTCCGCCCCCCGAAAAACTGGACTGTATCGAACTGTGACGAAAAACTGGCGGTACTTCTTTTAGTTTTAAGCGCGCTAAGACATTCTTTGGAATTAATTAGTAAGCACCTGGAAATCACTGGCAATTTATAAAACGAAAATGGAAATAAACTTAACGACGAGAATTTTGTAAAATTGGTATTTTCATTTTGTTCAACAACTTCGCCCTCATTCCTATGAAGCGTGAGACCTATGTTGGTCTAGAATTAGCCACAGTTGCGCATCGGAAATCTTATCAAAAAGTCTGGGACGAATCCAGGCTCGGCCATTGAGTTTCTCCAACGTAATGGCCGAATACTCCGTGTTAGAGGAGTTTAAAGACTGTTCCGAGGCTCCTAACAATGTCGCTTCAAGCTGAAAAACGGGGTAAGTTCCGTCACGATTCTGCCATTGGCCTCGATAGGCACGATAAGACTATCATGGATGTCAAAGCACGCAGTGATAAAAGAATGACAAACAAATAGTTGTGTAAGTTGGTTAAAGTTCTCACTAAAACTGAAATCAGCCAGGACAAACAACAAAACGAGGCACGCGATGAGTTTTCCTATCATGAAGATGTTGATTCAATTCAGTTATAAGTCAAATCGTGGATGTCTCAAGAACTTTGATGGGAACTTCTCAGGCTGCAGCAGTATTTGAATCTTTTCTTTATCAAGATAAGCAGTAGCTGTTTAGCTTTTAGTTGATTGATATCTAATCGAAGTCTGTTGGCCTGTGAACCTCACGGAATGTTACTATTTGACAAACGGTTTTATTCTACACCGGCTTCTTTAAGAGTACGTATGTTTAGAAAAAGATGAACAGCATCATCATTTTATTCATATTAAGTTTTACTTAAACGACAGTCGTATCCCCTTTAAAAAAATTTATGATATCAAAAATCAATTTGAGAAGATGCTCCAAATGGGAAATTTTTCACAGCGGGCTCTAAAACACGATCGAATCTCGTTTCACGGAAAATTCATTAATTTTTTTTTACCTCCACTGCAACACTGGTGTAAAATTTCAGATCACGAAACGTCCTTAACAAATTTGAAGAGACGCCTTGCTGCAACTCAAAATTTATTCATAGCAAGGTCTAACCCTCCATTCCCGCGTTGTACAGATAGTGCATCACGTTTCACGGTTTGTCGAATCGCGGATCACGAAACAAATAATCTCACGACAAGAACCAGGTAGCTTCTTTACCAATTCTTTTAGTTAGCAGACGTTAAAGTTTTTCTAAAAAAAGAAAAAAAAAAACTCTTCATCGTTACTTCACGGGCATAATTGCTCACTTAAAACATCTTGACGAAACTGGGTGTTGTGAACCTCTTTTGTAAATTGATAAACGATAAATGGGAAAGTCTCACAAAAGAAACAAACGAATCATAAAGGAATACAGAAAAAGATCAATGAAGAAAACTAATCTATCAGCTTATATAATTATATTTTTCTAACACGAAAGAAAAATTAAAACGCCAAGAATTACCTTATTCTTATCTTCCCGCAAAACATCTTCTTTCTCATCATGTTCCTGCTGCAAAAAAACACATACAAATAATTTAATCACATGAACAAAAAAGCATTCCACCTTAACAAACAAAAAAACTCTCCCAGTCCTCTCTTACAAGTCAAATGACATGATAATAATTAAATATCCCTAAGACCATCTCCATGAATGTTTCGTTCCCAACGCCTAACAAACACATTTTGGAGTAAAAAATTAATAAAAAATGAAATATCTATAGTGATCAGATATAGCACCGGAAGTAAGCAAAAAGAATTTTAATCCTTTAAAAAGACGATGTTTTCGTGATCTTTGTGTTGACGTGAGTCGTCCGTATACGTACAGTAAGGGTCGAGTGAAGTTCCCCGGTAAAACGTACGAGATGTGTTATCCACGGAACCATTAATGAATTGTGTTTTAGAGCTCGCTGCGAAATATCGTGAACTTACATCTTGGATGGCGTCTCTCGTTTGAGTCTTAGAGATTACGAATTCAAATTAAAACGCGATGGCCTCCAAGGATTTGAGAAAAAAAAAAATTCTGAACACGCTGATACCGTTTTCTACTGCACTGATGCTCTCCAGTCACCACATTTTAAAGGTGGCTATCAGACAATAATATGAAATGACCGGGTGTAGGGAAGAGGGAATTTTTTGTTAGGTTTACATCAATAACTAATATGCATTTAACACTGAAAATAACAACTTATCATAATCAAGAAAATAGCAGATTTGTGGACAGCTAAACGAACACTAAAGATGTAATTCTGATGTGCTATGGGACTGCATGGGGATTTGACCTAGATTTTCTCGATGGGGTTCATCGAATCACATTGTTCCCTAGCAGGCGAGTTTTGCCCAACATTTGAGCACGATGTGAGCGATTTTTTTGCCGTCGCTCGGCACTCTGAGTCGTAAAGAAAGTTCTTTTCCTGTAATTTTCATGTGTTCTTTCATCATACAAAGGTTGCGAGAAGCTATTTTTCTTTTACAGTGTCCTCTAAGACAGCTTAAATTCAAAATATCAATTGAAGGGGCCAATGTACACATTATATTTCTCAGATTTTGCAAAAATAAATTTTTTGGACTCTCTTGAAAATGGAGCAGTGATGCAGTGTCAGACCCATTTCCCCTCCCCCCTACCCCATTCAGGGCCTTTCCCAAATCAAAATCAAAGTTTTCAGTCGATTTCATAGGGTGTACTTGTTGGGCTCCGCTATAGCAACGTGTTTTCGTCGAACACAGGCAAAATTCGACCGATTTTACTCAAATTTTCGACAGCAAGTGCCTCGTCCACGTGCATGTATCAACCATGCCAAATTTCACTCGCACACATTACAAATACAGCAAGATTTCACTGGCTAAACTAGATCGTACATGCAGTTTAAAGAAACTATTAGCCAAGACAACGAATTCTTTTCCCTTGAATTTGCCTATTGTAGGTGCATTTCTGTAGAAATACTTTTTGCATAAAACACACAGCGTCATTAATTCCCGTGTTTCCCAGATTTTGCTTAGAGACGCACAGTTAAAAAAAACTTGCAAATGCATATCGAAAGACAGAAGAACAATAATTCAATTTTCTATTTTGAGTGACATTCCTGTCTCAGCATGTGACCGAGACTAAAGTGTCTAAAATCAGACACTAACTAGAGTCTAAAATTGTACTATGGTGTCTTAAATCTGACACCAGTGCACAAGTACGCAAGTTTACAAATTGGACACGAGAGTCTAAAATAAGACAGAGGGACAGAAATTAACTTTATTCATAGATAAGTAAAGAATAATCTAGTTTTTGCTAATTCTCTTTATTGACTGATCAACTGAACGTTTCGTTCCATTTTTTTACTTTATTCAGCCTTAGCGACTGAATTGATTATTCATCACAATAAAATAAAAGTCCTGTGTAATGAAGTAATGAGCGTGATTAAGTAAATCTTGAGTTTGATTTGGGCTTCATTTCTTTGTACTGCTGCAACAGAAATTAAAGACTATCAATCAGAGAGTATTCCAAGATTAAATGAAAATCCTCCTTGTGAATAAACTACGATAGCTATATATCTTACGTGGACTAAAAATTAAAATTTATTTGTGGCAGTGAGGGCGAGGGGGGGGGGGGGGAGAGGCGGTCGTCGGAAAAGGCTCCTTATTTCGGTGTGGAAACTATCGTTAGTGCTGCAACCAAAACACGCTCAACCCTGACTCAGTGTTGACTTCCTTCCGAACATTCTGTCCCTCGCAACAGCATTTTTATTCCGAGGTAACCACCCTTGTAGCATACCGCTTGATTTTAGCCACTGTTACTGTTTTTCTCAAACACTTAATCTATCGGATTTCATTTAAATCACTCCAATCAAGGGTAAGTGTCAATATCTTAAATAAAACGAAATTTCAACAAAGAAACAAAGAGAGTAAAAACAACAGCAACAACCTGGTAAATGTAGCACTCAGGGCTCTTGTTGACTGCAGGGATGATTTGTGTGACCCCTCAATGGATCACTATTTTTTTTTTAAAAAAGGTGTCTATTAAGGGCCCGTCCACACTAACACGGATTCGTTCGAATCCGTATACTTTTTGATAGATTTAGGCCTTCCGTCCACACTAACACGCGGATCGGATCCACCGAATCCGTATAAGTTTGGAAACGCTGTTGAAAGTGGATAAAAAGGAATCCGTATATCTTTCGTGCTAGTGTGTACGGTCGGATCCGGATAAAAATGGAAACGATGACGTCAGCTGTACTACGTGTTCAATAACACGCTCTCGCGCGAAAACCAAACATCAAAACAAACGTGGCGGACCAAGATTTGCTTCTACTGTTACTCGCTTGTTTGGAATTAAATGTCGCTCTATTTAATATATTATTATTCTTACATAGAAGAACAACGAATCTTATGAGGGAAATAGCATTTTCTAGGACCTCATATTGGCGAATTAGCTTGAACACACGGCAGGCCAGGACAAGAAGATTTTGAAGCTGCAAAGAGTGTTTATTTCGTACCGGCGGGAAAACCGATATTAACGCAGGCGCGTCTTTCAGAGCATGCGCAAAAGAACTAACATGCCTCACAGCAGATTCGCAGCGTGTTAGTGTGGACGGTCGGAAACGCAGTGAAAACGGTAGTGTGGACCCGGATCAATCGATGCGTTTTCGGTAAAACGAATCCGCATACTTTTGAATCCGCGTTGGTGTGGACGAGCCCTTAGTATATTTACATGACAAACTGAATTGTACACGCATTTTGATTGTTGATTGGCTCCTACCTATGATCTATTAGAGGACAGACGCAGGAATGACGTCACCATCAACAAGATTTTGCTTTTTCAACATACGAAGCAAATCGATTTTATGTTGCCTTGCGTCTGTTTAGTTGTAGAACACAAGAGACGTCGAG